>NC_043011.1:51457167-51479667 GCF_006345805.1 Octopus sinensis
CGAGGCGGTGCTGGCATATATATATATGTGTGTGTGTTTGTGTGTTGACTATACTGCTCTACTATAGATATATAAATATATATGTATGTCTATATGTTTGTATATGTGTGCATGTACCTGACTGAGTGTCTACAAACATTTTTATGTGAGTATGAGCTTGTAGATAAATGTATACAATATAGAAGATGAAACTCAGAGTAGACAGATAACTTTTGATATAATATATATATGTACTGATTTCAATATCAAACAAAATTAGCACTTTATGTGTATATATATATATATATATATATATATATAGATATTAACAGTTATCGCCAAGCTAATATGGCAGTCCATAAATATAGGACGAAAGTTGCCGTTGATTAGCTCCAAGAGGCCATCGCCTCTAGCTAGCTATATGACACACAAACCTGTGTCCATTATAACTTTCGAACAGGGGAGGTCAGCTGCTTTCCCTTGCTGGTCAGGCATCTGCAGACATGTTTCAGGGTAATGTATATGTAAACTAATTAACTTTTATGAGGAAAAGGTTAACAGTGACATTGAAATTCTGGCTAGCTCACCTTCATCAGACTGATGAAGGCAAGCAAGCTTAAACTTTGAAATTACTATTAATCTTTTCTTTGTAAAAGTTAATAAACATCATCATCATTTAGCGTCCGCTTTCCATGCTAGCATGGGTTGGACGGTTCAACTGGGGTCTGTGAAGCCAGAAGGCTGCATCAGGCCCAGTCTGATCTGGCAGTGTTTCTACGGCTGGATGCCCTTCCTAACGCCAACCACTCCGTGAGTGTAGTGGGTGCTTTTTACGTGCCACCCGCACAGGGGCCAGACGGAGCTGGCAAACGGCCACGAACGGATGGTGCTTTTACATGCCACCGGCATGGGTGCCAGGCGAGGCTGGCAACGGACACGAACGGTTGGTGCTTATTCTTCAGTTCAATGTTAAAGGGTTATTATATATAACTTGACATAAGAACACACACACACACTTATGGGTAAAGGCATGGCTAACTTCACAATGATGAGGTCCCAGTTTCAATGCTACTGTGCGGTATTTTAAGTAAATATACTTTGCTGTGGTCTTGAGTTAACGCAAACTTGATGAATGAAATTGGATGGATGGAAACTGTTTGGAAGACTGTCAGGTAGATTGTACCTGCAATACAATGGGACAGCTTTGTAACATACTGTGAGATGTTGATTCTGCCAGTTGAGAATTATATTAAGGATAAGAGAACCATTTGTTTTATTTATGTGCATGTACACAACCACCCATCCACCATCCAAAGTATGTTAAATTAAAAAGAAAAAAACACATGTAAAAATACATTTTTATATACTGGCTCCTTCATGGGAGTATCACTCATTCTCTCTCTCTCCCTATTATATATATATGGAGAGACAGATAGATAAATAGCTAGAGAGAGAGAGAGAGAGAGAGAGAGAGAGAGAGAGAGAGAGATACAGTTATGTAAGTACACACACACGTGCACACAGACACACACACACATGTATATAAATTTGTGTGTATGTCTGTGTTATAACAGCATTGGACATACAAATCAATACTGAGTAGAGCTAATCAATATATACACCTGTAGTAGTAGTGGTGGTGGTGGTGGTGGTGGTGTTAGTAGTAGTAGTAGTTGTTTGTTGACAATGTCTACATAGGAAAATAGGTTTCACTGGGCAATGAATCACCAACTTTACCACTCAATGTCAACTGGTCAATTTATCAAGTTGAATAATAAAGGGTTTAAATACGCATGCATACACCCCCTATACCGACACAAAGGCATATACATGTTCATCAACATGTGTACACATAGATACATGGACATGCCTGAACATGCACATGTGTGCATGCACACACACGCACATATACACTTACTCATCATCACTCTTATATAGAGAAACACAAAGTGATGGTGACGTACAGTCATGCAGATATGTCTTCCAGAAACAATATATATGTTGCGTGTGTGTGTGTGTGTTTATATGTATATATATATATATAAATAATGTTTGCTTCCCAATCACATGGTTCCAGGTTCAGTCCCACTGCATAGCACCTTGGGCAGGTGTCTTCTACTATGGCCTCGGGCTAACCAAAGCCTTGTGAGTGGATTTGGTAGATGGAAACTGAAAGAAGACAGTCATATATCATCATCATCATCATCATCATCATCATCGTTTAGCGTCCGTTTTCCATGCTAGCATGGGTTGGACGGGTCAACTGGGGTCTGTGAAGCTGGAAGGCTTCGTCAGGCCCAGTCAGATCTGGCAGTGTTTCTACGGCTGGATGCCCTTATATATATATATATATATATATGTATATGTATATGTTTGTGTGTCTGTGTTTGCCCCTCCACCATCACTTGAAATCCGATGCTGGTGTGTTTACATCTCCGTAACTTAGCAGTTTGGCAAAAGAGACCGATAAAATAAGTACTAGGCTTACAAAGAATAAGTCCTGGGGTCGATTTGTTTGACTAAAGGTAGTGCTCCAGCATGGCCACAGTCAAATGACTGAAACAAATAAAAGAATAACCTCAATATATCACAGTAAATTTACTGATAAAAGAACTCAATACTGATGATAGACTCAAATTTGTGACTTCATGAGCCACTTGTTTGGTGGTTTATTAAAAGAAATCTTATATATACTATGCATTATACACACATGCATGCATAAAACCTGTGTTTATCCAATCCCAGTTTGTCCAACACATACAAACACACGTACATATACCCATGAAATTATATGCAAAAGCAATGAATTTGAACACCATAGAGCAAAGCCTTCTATCAAGTCTGGCTTATTAACTATCTAGCTTAGTTACTTGTCTATGTTCCCCATTTATCTGTAATTTCTTGGTTCAGTATCTTCTTACAAGATTTCACCATTGTAGTATGTATGGATGTAGCTCTTCCCAACCCACATCCTATCATCTCTGATGTATCCCCAAGGTTTGATAATACTCCTCATGCTTTTCTGTACATCAATGACCTAGTTGTAGCCATTTCTAACAACACATACTCCCATGCAGATACTACAATTCACACCTTTTAAACAACCTGCATACATTCATCCACATGCAACCTACACATCACATGCTTATCGTTTATTGACTCCTTAAACAAATACCTTGAAAGTACCCATCAATGTGGTCATGACGACTTTGCTTTCTTCCACTCCTATAAAGGGGAACATTCTTGTACCTTATCCTCTCTAGTTATAGACAACACACAGCTATAGACCCTGTGATAATCTCCCCTGCTAGGCAGTGACTTGGTGGTCATTAGAATGTTAACTAGAATACCCTGTGGTATGTGTTACAACACTTTGCGATGTGAGTTCAAATGCTACCACGGTCAACCTTGTCTTTCATCCATTCAGGGTTGATAAAAAGACACTAATCCAGGTTAGTGATCTGGTGAAACTGTCAGCAGGTTGGGTGGGATGCTTTGCAATATCTGATACAGCTTTGTGTCTCCTAACAGCAATGCTTACACTGACACTGGTGTGAAACTGTACCAGCTCATGTTGGTGACCTTTTCATTGGATAAACATCAACGGTGGCGAGCTGGCAGAAACGTTAGCACGCCAGGCGAAATGCGTAGCGGTATTTCGTCTGCGTTACGTTGTGAGTTCAAATTCCGCCGAGGTCGACTTTGCCTTTCATCCTTTCGGGGTCGATAAATTAAGTACCAGTTACACACAGGGGTCGATGTAATCGACTTAATACCTATGTCTGTCCTTGTTTGTCCCCTCTGTGTTTAGCCCCTTGTGGGTAATAAAGAAATAGGTATAGAAAGAGGAAACTTGCATGTATGGATAACTAACAGTCTTCCTCAAAAATCGCACCCAACCCTGCACATACATGTGCAGATACATGGTCGACCTTGGCTGGTTGAGAACCTACATATAACATTGCTAAACATACATCATAAAAACTACAATTCCTCATTAGAACCAAGACATGCTTCAATGTGATGTGCTGTTGTTAGTATCTGTAGCTCAAGTAAGACCCACATTAGAGAGCTGCTCACAGCTATAGAGTGGTATTGTGGCAACATACATAAACCTTTTAGACTGTAACCGAAATATGGCCATTCAGTTGACTTGCATCAATATGGTTCAACCACTTGGCCACAGATACACTATTTCTTCTCTCTACATATTTTATTATAGTTCTAATGTCCCTTATTCCACTGAATTAGCTGTGTACTTTCTCTCCACAGGCCTATTCTCCTCCTTCCATCATTGTTACTGTTTCTCAGCTTCCAGACTCTACACCAAAAATTTCTACCAATCTCTCTTTCCCAGAATTCTATCCCATCAGAATCTCTCTACCCCACTTCGCTCCTGCCATATTTTCCTCACAGACTCTGACTTATAGATTTTCAAGCTGAACCTTAGCCAAATGAATCAGATGAGAATCAGAAAGCTTTCCAAATGTCAAAGGCACTGTTTCTCTCCTCTGGCTACATTATAACATGAATACTCTCACTACTACTCACACACCAAATTTTGAACAAGAAACTAGGAAAGCATATATCTATGACAAATTCCTGACAAAACAACACACAGATACATACTCATGCACACACACACACACCACACACACACACACAAAGCTAAAATGTTTACTGAATGGGCAGTAATAAATAAATTTTAAAAAAACAAGAAACAAAACTTCCCCAAAGCAATTTGTAATAATTAGACAATAACTCAAAAAGCATAATTCAAAATTCAAAAAACACAAAGTATGCTAAACAGAATATCACTGAATGAACAAAATGGTGAACTTGGAAAAGAACAAAAACAAAAACAAAACAACAACAACAACAACAACAACTTATTTCTGAAGAAGAAAGCATTCAGCATATTTCCGACCACTGATTCTCAGAAGACCAACTAATTTTTGGACGGAAATAAATCAAATGAAGTTAGTTTACAATTTTATTTCAATGTATTTAATTTTTTTTTTCATTCTTATTTTGTATATATGTTTTGTTGTTAAATTTTTGAAATTTATCCGTTGAAAGTGAGAAAAGAATGAAAGGATATCTATGAGAGACAAGTCAATTTGTAATATTATTATATGTCTTTGTTGTTGGTGTTGCTGTTGTTGTTGTTGTTGATGTGACGAGTGAAAAGACAAATACTGTTCCAACAGTGCAGCACTTAGCATATTTATAGCAAAAATATCATTTGCGGACTTTAACAATGGTCTTAGAATTTTATTGAAACATACTAAGATAAAACTTTAATCTCTCTCTCTCTCTCTCTGTCAATCTCTCAGACAAACACACACACACACACACTCTCTCTCTCTCTCTCATTCTCTCTCTCTTTGCAACAAATATCTCTTTATTTCTTATTTTCTCTCTCTATCTCTCAGCCTTTCCCCACCTGACTAAGCAATAAAATAAAAATGCTTTTGGGAACATGTAGCAGAATTTCTTAGAGAATATCAAGTCAGAACCGATAACCACCCTATGGATAGATACTTGTCACTATCAAATCTATTTATAATATAATATAACAAACAAAATTTTATTCTTATATTCATATGCATGTGTGGGTGTTTGTTTATACATACTGGAGCCTGGTGCAGCCCCTGGCTTCCCAGATCTCCGGTCGAACCGTCCAACCCATGCTAGCATGGAGAACGGACGTTAAACGATGATGATGATATATACTCCACTTGTAATGGTTTTGTCAAATTTTCTGTTTGTTAGATTTTTGCTAAATTTTCCATTTGTCATGTTAAACCTTTGAAATATTATTTATGTAACGCAAAGCACTCCTTATGTTTTGCACCCATTTGTAGAATATTCTTGTAATATCTTTTGTGCAACATCTTTTCTGTCTCTTTCTCTTGCCTCTCTTTTACCTTCCTCTCTCTCTCTCTTCCTCTTTCTCTTCATAATACTCTCCTTTATTGCTTCTGTCTCTTTGCCCTCCATGACTCTTTCTCTCTCCTCCCACTACCACATGACCCGTGGTAAACATCTCTCATCCCTTTTACGCTTTGCTGTTCTGACTTTCTATCTGCCATTCTTTCGTCTCAAGTTCTATAGGAAATTTTCATTTTCCACTGTGTTACCCATATTCCTCTGTCTGGCAGCCATACAGCTTTTCTTGTGTTGTATGTGTATAATAATTACAATTATTTTATTTTGGCATGTTTGTTTTTGTCATTGCCCTATATGTTTGTTAGCTATTCCCAGTGGCTTTCTGCTACTGGCACCACCAAAAAGTGAACAATATCAAAGATAACGGCACAAAATTGTAATGATCTTTTGGACAGTGACTGATGAGGAACTAGCAACAAATTTTGGGTTTGTTATGTTTTTGTCAAATTTTCTGTTTATCAGGTTTTTGTTAAATTTTCTATTTGCTATGTTAAATCTTTGAAATATTACATACATACATACATACAGCATTTTATTGAAGCTGAAAAAACTTTACATAGTTTATAAACTATTGCATTTGTCTAAAAACTAACAACTGCTTGATGATCAGTTAACAATTTGTGAAGTCTTTATTAACTCTGCCTTTGGTATTTGAGTACTATAAGCTCTATTTTTTCTCCCCACCTTGTTTGGCACTTACGTGCATATATGTGCGTGTGTCATCATCATCATTTTAATGTCCACTTTAATGTCATTTAATGTCCACTCGCATGGGTCAGACTATTGAGGTGGATTTTCTATGGCCGGATGACCTTCATGTTGCTAAACCTCACCTGTTTCCAAGTAAGGCAATATTTCCTCAATGGCTGGACATGTTCCTGCAGACTATTTGCAATGAATGACACTGCTTGTATAACAGTGACATTCATTTACAGCTATCACTCGATGTCAAGACAAGGAGACACACATACACACAAACATATATACAATGGTTTTTCTTTCGAGTTCCGCCTACAAAATCTGCTCACTGGGCTGAACCCAGAACCATATAGTTAGGAAGCAAACTTCTTACCACACAGCCACAGTTGTGCCTATGTGTGTGTGTGTATGTGTGTGTGAGAGAGAGAGAGAGAGAGAGAGAGAGAGAGAGAGAGAGAGAGGAGAGAGAGAGAGAGAGTGTGTGTGTGTGTGTGTATGTGAACATATTTGAATTTAAGAGAAAGAAAATGTACTCAAGGTCTTGATCATATGTCATTGCCTCTGTGAGACTCAATATCTGAAGATCATGCTTCATCCCCTCATCCCACGTCTTCCTAAGCTTAATACATACATACATACATACGTAACACACACACACACACACACATATACATAACACACACACACACACACACACACACAGAGAACAAGCATCTGAATCAGTCTCCAGTAATTGTTAAACTATCTCTCATCTATTTGATCCTAAGCATCTTGCTTTGTTTCTCCGAAGTTCATCCTTAGTGGCTCAGTTCACACAACTCTTTTGTTTCAAACATTCCTCTCCGGCTGTTACTTCTGGCAGAGGTCAAAATGTGTTCCAGCCTAAACTGCATGAACCAATCGGTCCATTTAATAATCCACATCGTTGACTGACAGACACTCTGACCATCTAACACTTCTGATTTCTTTGTCAAGTCTTTTACCCAACTCTTCCTCTCCAGGGCATATTCCCTCTGAACGCTTCACCACTCATGATTTTTAGAAAGTCAGTTTTCATCATCATCATCATTTTAACATCCACTTTTCCATGCTTGTATGGGTTAGACAGAATTTGCTGAAGCAAATTTTCTATGGCCAGATGTTCTACCTGTCGTTAACCCCTACCTATTTTCAAGTAAGGTAATTTTCCCTCCTGGCTAGACATACTTCCACAGAAGTTTGCAAATGAAGAAAACTGTTGCATGATGGTGATACCCATTTATAATTATCATGCAATGTCAAGGCAAGAAGACAGTATCACATCGCACGTGCACACACACACACACACACACCACACACACACACACAGAGAACAAGCATCTGAATCAGTCTCCAGTAATTGTTAAACTATCTCTCATCTATTTGATCCTAAGCATCTTGCTTTGTTTCTCCGAAGTTCATCCTTAGTGGCTCAGTTCACACAACTCTTTTGTTTCAAACATTCCTCTCCGGCTGTTACTTCTGGCAGAGGTCAAAATGTGTTCCAGCCTAAACTGCATGAACCAATCGGTCCATTTAATAATCCACATCGTTGACTGACAGACACTCTGACCATCTAACACTTCTGATTTCTTTGTCAAGTCTTTTACCCAACTCTTCCTCTCCAGGGCATATTCCCTCTGAACGCTTCACCACTCATGATTTTTAGAAAGTCAGTTTTCATCATCATCATCATTTTAACATCCACTTTTCCATGCTTGTATGGGTTAGACAGAATTTGCTGAAGCAAATTTTCTATGGCCAGATGTTCTACCTGTCGTTAACCCCTACCTATTTTCAAGTAAGGTAATTTTCCCTCCTGGCTAGACATACTTCCACAGAAGTTTGCAAATGAAGAAAACTGTTGCATGATGGTGATACCCATTTATAATTATCATGCAATGTCAAGGCAAGAAGACAGTATCACATCGCACGTGCACACACACACACCACACACACACACACACACACACATACATACATATATATATATATATTATATATATATATATATATATATAATATATATATATATACATATATATATATACACATATACATATATACAATGGGCTGATCAAATCCACTTAGAGTTTTTGTTGGCCTGAAGCAAGAGTAGGAGATACTTGCTCAAAGTACCATGCAATGGGATTGAACTGGAAACCATATAGCTGGGAAGCAAACTTACCATGCAGTGAAGCCAATAGCTGCATGTAATTAATTGAGATGAACATTAATTATATTGATCACAAAAGTCTCAAAAGACCTGTGAATATCATCTGCACAAGCTTTGTCTTCTGACTAAACTATTAGGAAAATAGATAAATAAAACCTAGTCATTACCATCTCAAGTCTATAAAATCATCAGACCATTGAATATTTTCAAAGTGTATGTCATAACACTTAGTGCATCATAGATAATCTGTATGTATGTTGAGTGTTGTCTGAATGTATGGGCACACTTTGCAGTTGCCCAGTTTTGATCTATGTATGTTGTGGCTTGCTGTCAATAAATACTATAGGCCCCAGTGTATTGGTTTTCCTGGGACCTATAATACAGCTAAGATAACCCTGGGTATGTTGAGGAAGTAAGTCAAATCTGATCAAACTTTTATGAATATTTGGCCATGAAACAATTTTTTCATTCATTTGTTTTAAGCTCACTTCGATGCTAGCATGGATTACACGAATATATATTATTGAAACATTGTTTGACAGCTAAATGCCATTCCCATTACCAACCCTTAACTTGTTTTTTTAAGTAATGTAGTTTTCATTCCATTTACCTTTGAAAACGCAGACCTACTGAATGATTGGTTGATGCGGAAATATCAATATATTTAATAGCCGACAACTGTGCATACAATCAGACACATGACTGAAGGCAAATAATACGATATTTAATTGTTAACGAAACTTAATTATAGAGATGTACTTGCATGACAAGTGTTTTGATCTGAGATTGTGCGTTGAAACTAAAATGATTGTAGCATGGAAGACACAAACTAGCCATTAAGAAACACACAAAAACTGCTAACTCCAATTAAACGTTTATTGTTTGTGATATGGTGTCAAAATTTTCATCCCTTGAGACTGCAATCTGGTCACTGATAAAATTTGTGCTGCATGACTATGGACTAATCACAGGAGTTAGTCTCAGATTTTAAAGCAAAAATTTTGTAAACATCTAGTACTTCAAATCAGAGATCTGATTATCCTTGGCACCACTCTGAGATAACTAAACAGGAGACTAATATCAATCTCTTAGGCATGTCGCACTCTACATTCCTCACAAAACCAAAATCTATAATGAGTAACGCTCTAAATGTTTATTCAGTCTGCTACAAGTAGCAACCAAACCTCAAGAATCTTAAAAAAAAAAAAGAAAGGTACACTGGACAATGTAGTATCGTAAATTAACTATCTCAATAAAACGATGGTATGGTCATAAATGGAATGTTTTTAAGAATAGATCTAATTCAATAAAGGCTGATCTGGGGGCTAAAAAACAACAAAAAAAACAACCATAATACACAGTATTTATTACACACACCACACATACACACTCAGGGAGCTTTTGCACAGTCATCTAATTTGCTAGAAATAGCAGTCAAATTTTCCTAAAACCATATCTTGCCATGTTAAAAAAGAAAGGACACACTGAAGTCCAAGATATATAACATTTTGAGTGATATATTTAAGTCACCTGGTTTAATTACATCACCTGGTTATTAGGTGTCTTTAGAGGAATCCACTTTGTTGCAAGCACCTGGGACAGGTCTATGGGCCAAGGACAAATTCCTTCCACTCGCCATCCAGTTTTGGGGAGCCTTATAAAGGATGATGGACAGAACCTTTAACTCCTGACTGAGTGTTAAAAATATATAGTATGGGTACAGGTGTGGTTATATCAATGAGAAGCTTGCTTCCCAATTATGTGGTCTTGGGTTAAGTCCTACTGTATGGCATCTTCTACTAAAGTCTTGGGCTAACCGAAACCCTGTGAGTGGATTTGGTAGACAGAAACTGAAAGAAGCCCAGTGTGTGTGTGTGTTTGTGTGCATACATGTCTGTGTGCAAGAGAGAGAGCGGGAGGGAGAGAGAGGGAGAGAGAGAGTGTGTGTGTGTGAGTTTGTGTATCTGAGTGAGAAATTGATAGAATAAGAATCAGTACAACATACACATGCTCTCACACACACACACACACACACATGCATGCATACTCACACTCTCATACATACACATACACAAATATACTCACACTTACACATATATAAGCCAAAGGAAGAATATTGATATGGCTGCTTGATTTTTTGGAAATACTCAAATTTTCCAAACCACACACTTTAAAAAAAAAAAAGAAATGGACATATTAGAAAATGTTAATTTGATCAAGTAAACCCTTCAAGGTGGTGCCCCAGCAGGGCCATAGCCCAAAGAGTGAAACAAGTAACAAGTATAAGGTATAGCAATGACTGACTTTTGATCAAAAGCCTGCAATATCAGATCTCACTTGTGGTTAAATAAGAATCCCCCCCCCCCAAAAAAAAACAATTACAACTTTAAATATAGATCTTCAAGTGTTGAAAATCTTTGGCTAGAATACTTGGATGAAGTCTCACATACCAACAACTAAGAGATATTTAACCCAACACAACTGGATTTTCTGTGTGTTTGGCAAAGAGGATTTTCACGAACTTAGAATCATCTGACCCACAGCTCTTTAATCAAGATGGCTTGCTAAGTCTTACTACTGCAGATAAAGTCATTACATTTGCTGCCTTTCTTGTTTCTAACTCGACATGGTACAATTACAACATGGCCCCTTCTAAAACTCTTCAGTTGTTTCTGTACAACACACACACACACAAAATACACATATACGAGCCAAAGGAAAGAGTATTGATATGGCAGCTTGATTTGCTGGAAATAGCAGCCAAATATAACTCAAACTTTTCCAACTATACACTCTTGAAAAAAAAAAAAAAGGACATGTTAGAATATGTAGACTAAGAGAACATGATGTCCATATTTGGAATGCATTTCATTAGAAATCAGTTCAATCAATAGCACCCTGGGCTAAACAGCAACATATATATATGTATGAGTGTCCATACATATATACACACACATATATGTATGTATAGATATATACACATAGACATTTATGTAGACATACCTTTATGATTTCTTATATACATATATATATATATATATATATATATATATATATATATGGCACAGGAGTGGCTGTGTGGTAAGTAGCTTGGGCAAGTGTCTTCTACTATAGCCTCGGGCCGATCAAAGCCTTGTGAGTGGATTTGGTAGACGGAAACTGAAAGAAGCCCGTCGTATATATGTATATATATATGTATGTATGTGTGTGTGTTTGTGTGTCTGTGTTTGTCCCCCTAGCATTGCTTGACAACCGATGCTGGTGTGTTTATGTCCCCATCACTTAGCGGTTCGGCAAAAGAGACCGATAGAAAAAGTACTGGGCTTACAAAGAATAAGTCCCGGGGTCGAGTTGCTCGATTAAAGGCGGTGCTCCAGCATGGCCACAGTCAAATGACTGAAACAAGTAAAAAAAAAATTATATATATATAAATATATATATATATATATATAAAAACTCACACACAAGCATATACACTCCCCACCTACATAGAATCAGAGAGATAGGCATGAAGGTATAAAAAATACACGCGGACACATACAAAAATACACATACATAGACATACACCTACAGACGTATATTAATCTTAAGACATATTCATGTGTGGGTGGGTGTATGTGTGTTTGTGCAGACACACACACAAACACACATGCACTCATACACACACATACAACTAAACAAAGATGCAATACAGATAGGAGGAGGGACTATTTCTCCTGCCTCCACCAATTGCTACTACTGCTGCTGCTGACAGCACTAACATAGATGGGAAATCATTTACTCCTACTACTACTACTCCCACTACAACTCCTACTCCTCAAGCCATCTTTTTTTTTGCAATCCATCTTGGTACACACACACATACACACACACACTTATATGTGTATGTGTATATATATAAAGTCTATAGTGTGTGTAAATATATGTATGTATGTATGTATGTATGTAGTATGTATGTATGTATGTATGTATGTATCTATCTATCTATCTATCTATCTATCTACCTATCAATCTATCTACACACACACACATGTACATATAAATATATATTTCTGTAGGTGTTTTCTTCTTTGTTTATGGTTGGCTATGAAATCCAAAGATGACCATCTTCTATACATACAAAATCTATGTTACTTTTTCTAACACATACCATCTTCTATATACTGTCACACATCAACATCACCAACACCATCACCAGCATCATTTCATTATCCACCTCTTTCCTTCCCCTCTCTCATTCACTCAACCAATTCGCCTAAAAAAAAAATCATAGACACACACACATATATGATGATGATGATGATGATGATGATGATGCTACATCTGCTTTCCATGCTGTCATGGATCAGGCAAGCTGTCATTGTATTGGATACATTTTATCATAGCACCAGTACTATAGGGGTTGTCTTGTCTTCTGCTAGACTAATGAATCCCATCTATGCTGTCTGGTCATTTAAGGCCAATAAGATTGAGATCGAGTAGGTTAATATAAGAAGTAATCATGACCAAAACAGAACCACAGTGAGATGTGAAAGATGAAAGTGTATGACTATGATGGGAGAAAGAGATTGACAGAAATAAAATAGCAGAATAAGAGAGTGTAACTGAAGAGAATCAGTGGTGAGCAGCTACATACTTTTTATTGATGATGAGAATGAAAACAAAAAGGAATAAGTGGTGTGATGGAAAAAAGAGTAATAGGAGCAAGGGAAAGTGATGTGGTATGTCAACAAAGATTGATAAAGGTGTAATGTGAGAGAGAGAGGTTGAAGGATTGCAGGATAGCAATAAAGGTGATGGTAAGAGAGTATGAGTGATGGAAAGTAATAGAGATAGGCAATGACATGGAAAGAGAAAGCGGTGCTATAGAAAAAGAAAGTGATGAAGAGTAAATGGAGACACAAGATGGAGATTTAACAAAAATATGATGGGCAAGAGACCCAAATGCAAATATATATATATATATATATAAATGATTCCAACAGTCATCATTCTTCCTATTTTAAATGTTTTACCATGTTTGCATGGCCTTATCCAGCACCACCCATTGCAACTAATTGCGATTCCATGTCATCTTCTTTGGGAAGCGCAGTTTCTTGAGATCAGTCTTTGTTTCATATCTTTCCAAGCCTCCCTCTTCTACAGGTTCATCCACTTCGAGCAGTCAGCAGTTTTTGCTTTTTTATACAACTGACATCTTCCATAAACAGTCTTCTATCTTTACACACTATATTTGATTCTTCTTACAGCTAGCTTTTCTCTCTCAGTACATTTTGCTCCACTGTTCATGTACACTAACATTAGACCATTCAGTAACGTATGAATGTTTGATTTCTTCCTCGCTACCACATGCAGCACTACTATGCAACATTTCACTTAGTACCCAAGCATCATACAATTTACTCTTCGTAACCATTAGAGGTAATAACTCCCTGAACTTTATCTACACCATACTTACAAATTCCCTACAACTAATTAAATAGACACTATCAACTAGTTTTTGAGGGTTTTCCAAGCATTTGAAGAACTTTATTTCAGATGTACTCTAACTGCTAACTATTCTCATACATCTGCTATATACAAAGTCTTTCTTCTTGGCCAGCCTACCTATGATACCTCTCATTACACCTCTTGTGGCATCTATACTTTACACTAGATACACTGTATGGAGTTTCTACTTACTCTCCTTTGTCTGCATCTCAAGCATGACCATTTTCCAGATGGTACCAAGGTCCTGCCTTCTTTCTGACTAACTGAACCTAGAGCATTTGCTAGGTTTACTTAGAAGCCTCTTGACTCTAAGTTTTGCTTCCTTCTTTGGAATTTCCTTTGCAAATCTACCAAAGATTCACATTAGGGACAAAAGGACTCTTTTAATCAAGAGGAACTGAGAACTGAACCCTAGTGGAAATCCTCTTTGCACACTAAATTCATTGTTGACTCTTACTTTGCTAATTTCACCTCTATAAATGGCTTGCATGATTATCAAGAGTCATTTATTTATCCCTAGATTCTTTAGTGATAACCAGATTAGAAGATGTTTGATTGGTCTATCCATCTTAAGCCTTTAAATTTCTTTATTTTTATAATTTTTATCATTATGAAATATATATATATGAAATAGAGTGAACACATTCTTACAGTTGGTTAGGGTGTTGCACTCATGATCACAGTTTCAATTCCTAGACTGGGTAGTGCATTATGTTCTTGAGCAAAATACTCCATCTCACATTGCTCTACGATCACCTTGATACCTCACACAGGTACACTGTGCACCTGTTCAGGCAACATCGATTTGATGGAGGGAGTGAGATTAATGTACAGCACATATATTTGACCACTATAAACAAATCATTTCTGCAGGTCTTTCAGCAACAGCTGAGCACACATACATCATCTTCAATGGGAGAGTCCATCATCATCATTATTATTATTTGTACTCTTACTATTATTATCATTTTAATTTTTATTATTAAGAGGGCAAGCTGGCAGAATTGTTAGAACACTGGGCAAAATGCTTACAGGCATTTCATCCATCTTTACGTTCTGAGTTCTAATTCTGCCAAGGTTGACTTTGCCTTTCATCGCTTTGAGGTTAATAAAATAAGTACCAGTTGAACACTGGGGTTGGTGTAATTGACTCCCCCAAAATTCCAGGCCTTGTGCCAAGAGTAGAAAGGATTATTATTATTAACATTCTGTTGTGTCTGGGGAGAGTCATTTTCATTGCATCTTGCAACCTTTTCAAGATTCTAAGACTATTGAAAAGGTTGCAAGACGCAACGAAAATTTTAGAAGAATAGAAATAAGAAATGAGTGGAAATTTTACTGGTGCGTTAAATCATAAGGCACAAAAAGAAAATGACTCTCCCCAGACACAACAGAATATGCTTCAACACACAAACTCATATAAAGAATCTTGCAAGCCAAATCCAAAAACGAAATATTATAAACATTGTTATCACTATGAAAAAGGGAAATATGAGGTAGATTCTCACAAAAGTAAAATGGAAAGGTGGCTGTAAAAGTAAAAGAGCCCCAACTATCATTTAATAACAGTGGATTTCTAATGTGTGACAGTGGTCATCAGGGGTTTGATAGTGAAGATGATGGCTATAAGAAGATTGTAAAGGATCAGGTGCATACATCACTCACTTAAATAGATGTACCCACACAAAAGTGTTACTGAAACCAAAAATCACAAAAAAAAGAAAAAAAACAAAGCAAAAAAAGCTTACACAGAAAAGTTTCAGTAAGCATCTGAACTCAAAAGAAGAATCACTATCTAAGCCTACAGCAGGAAAACCATCTGAGCCTGTACCATACTCTCTCTCTGTATAAATATATGTATGTATGAAAACATGCATGTATTCATAGACACACACATATATACATTCATACATACATTCACATATAGGCACGTATGTATGTGCACACATACACATCAAGTAAATATGTTGCATATACATTATATATATATATATATGCAAAAACATATATTGTACATATATGTACAAAAACATATGTGTATATAAGTATAGTCTACATATATAATACATATAAAGAGATGTGTTTGCATATGTATGTAACTAAGTGTGTATGTTCATTGTGTCATTATCAAAAAAGCTGGAAACCTTAGATTTCAATTTATCCGAAATGTGTAGTGCTTAATTGATTAATTAATTAATTAATTAAATACACAGCTGTATTATATATACTGTCTTTAATGTTATTTTATCTCTAAAGTCTATATTTATACACGTATATTGTCTCTTCAGGTTAAATAGGTCTCTCTGCTTAAGTATATCTTACTAGGATGTTCACAATATTAAATATTAACACTTTCACCACATTTAATGAACAATATATCTTAATCCATTTAAATAGCTATTCAAAAAATGAAATAACAAAAAAAATTACACTTTTTAACGAAAAGTATTGCTATAGTTACATGCACACACACACACACACACACACACACACACACCACACACACACACACACACACACAAACACACAAAGCAGGCTTAGTACATTGTCACTCAAATGTTTAGTTAATTACATTAATCACTGATTATTTTATTCATTTCTGTAAGTTACACGGCTAAGTTACAGGACATCAACAACAAGACTGGATTTTTAAGCAATGTAAATATGTAAATACAGACATGGAAAATATATGTAACACTCACACATGCAAATATATATATATATATATATATACTTATTTAAAAGCAGCAGAAAATTCAACAAAACCTGTTACTCTGAGTTTCACGTTCCCGTTCGTCGGACAGTTTTTGCTAGAAAAAACTGTCCGACGAACGGAAACATGAAACTCAGAGTAACAAGTTTTGTTGAATTTTCTGCTGCTTTTAAATAAAGCATATTACTCTACCCCTGGTATTTGAGTACTCTTTTTTCCACCTTGTTTCACATTTATGTGTTTACTCCGGTATATATATATATATATATACAGTTTTTGCTAGCAAAAACTGTCTGACGAACGGCAACGTGAAACTCAGAGTAACAGGTTTTGTTGAATTTTCTGCTGCTTTAAATAAAGTATATATATATATATATATATATATATATAAAAGACAAAGTAAAAATAATAGTCATTACACTTTTTCTCTATTGCAGTAAATTTGTACATCACTCTTGTGAATCCAGTATAAACTGGAGTACAAACCACAGATTCACAATATAGAATGGTGATAAACAATAACCTTGGACCCTGCCACAAAAATAAGCGGAGTTCTTTACTAATCTCAAAAATACTGTTAACCTGGTGTACTAACAGAGAACTTATAAAGTATTTTGTCTGGATTGATAATCCCTCACTAATAACTCTCTCTCTAGGTGTATATGTGTGTGTGTATATATATATATATATATATATATATATATATATATATATATATTGCAGAATTATAATTTTTATTCTGTTTTTCTTTTGCATACTCTAAGTATGTTTCACAAAGTTTAGTGGCTGTGTACTCTGAAAAAGACAAGTCGGTTAATGGTGAAAATAAAACTAAAATTTTGTAACATTTTATAGTCTTCTTTCTAAGTTGTTAAATTGTTATCTCCAATGTTTACAACATGGCCATCCATAGAAATTTTTTTAAAAGAGAAAATAACAGTATGGGTTAAGCATGTCCTTACCACACACACACATACATATATACACACACTCATGTATATATGTATGTATATATACTCACACACACATATATATATATATACACACATGTATATATGTATGTATATATACTCACACACAAGAACATGCATTAAATAAATATGATATGCAGAAACCTGTCACTGCCAATGTTATCTTTAAGATAGTATGTTCAGACTAGCATGTATTTAGCATACCCCACCACATACAAACATAAACACACAAATATATACAACCAACACGTATACACACTATCATATGTATTGAGTACTCTTTGAGCTGCTTGTAATTCTGTATAAATCCTGTTATATGTATGTGTTGAGTTGTCCTTCCCTAGTTTGTAACCTAATATATATATATATAATCAGGAGAAAACAGAATGAAGGAGAATAAGCGGAGGTTGATACACAGGGAGAGACAAGACTGAGATAGATAGATAGTGAGAGCAAGAGAGAGAGAGAGAGAGAGAGAGAGAGAGAGAGAGAGAGAGAGAGAAAGAGAGAGAGAAAGATTAAAGAAGGTAAGAAAAGAGGGAAATAAAAGAAAAGCATATAAATAGATAGTGAGCGGAGAAAAGGTTTTTAATATAAAGTAAGAATGTATGAGATGTATAGAGAGTTAGAGAAGAGAAAGAGAGAGAGAGTGAGAAGTAGAAAGTGAGAGAGAGAAGTAGAAAGAGCAGTAAGAGGGGGAAGAGAGGGAGAGAGAGCGAAAGATAAAGGAGTAGACAGAGAGAGAGAGAGAGAGAGTGCGAAAGAGAGAGCATAAAAGAGAGAGAGAAAGAGAGAGAGCATGAGAGAGAGAGAGAGAGAGAGTGCGAAAGAGAGAGAGCATGAGAGGGAGAGAGAGAGCATGAGAGAGAGAGTGTGAAAGAGAGAGAGTGCGAAAGAGAGAGAGCATGAGAGAGAGAGAGAGAGTGCGAAAGAGAGAGAGCATGAGATGGAGAGAGAGAGCATGAGAGAGAAAGGGAGAGAGAGTGCGAAAGAGAGAGAGAGAGAGAGAGAGAGAAAGTGAGCTTCTGAACTCGATTTTTCTCCCCATATTTTTTAACAAGATTGTCAACCAGTCAACCACCAATATATATTCCACACTTTGTTTTCCTCTTTTCCTCCGCCTTCCACATTTCCCTGCCACCACCACCACCACCCACCACCACCACCACCACCACCATCACTGCCGCCGCCATCGCCGATCAGTCCTTTAGTCCTTTAAGCTCCTCCTGTCAGCCAGCAGCACCAGCCACTCCTACAAGCCATCCGCTCTCCTTTGGGTCCTGCGCCATTCCTTCTGTTTCTCCCTTTTAGGAAGGCGGAGGAGGAGGAGGAGGAGGAAGGGGGGAAGGTCACTGCAAGCTTCGTGAAGCAATCCATTGCTGTTTCTGTTTCACTATTATATAAATGACCCCTGTAGCCATCGGCACCCCCCCCCCCAACCAACAACCAGCGCAGCCATAACCACCACCACCACCACCACCACAACCACTACTGACAAAATATCATTACAATATATGAGCCAACCCTGTTACTACCATAACTACTACAGCTGCTGTTACTCTGTCCACCACAATGACCACTACCACTACTGCAGCCACTATTACCAAACTGTCAAAACACAACACAAAACCCATTCACATTTCTACCACAACAATGTCACTGCCTTTAACATCACCGATATCAAACCATGACCAACGCCACTATGTTCACACAGTCGCAAATGCCAACACCAGGAGTTGACAAGAGAGCTTATATGTGGTCACATTGCCAGCTAGAAACAGCAACCAAATCTCTCTCATGTCACATCGTATTATCTTAAAAAAAAAAAAAAGAAAGCAAAAAAACATGAAGGATGCAATGGATAATGATGTAGTTTTAAATAGGTAGAAAAAATGTGGGATGGTCATAGTTGGAATAACTGATTTTATGTCTGCTTGACCAGCATTTACTTGGGACTAAACAACATCATTAACACATTCACACTGCTAACACCATTACCACTAAATTAATTACTACAATCATCATCAAGCCAATCACAACCAGACCATTCAACAACAACCACCAACAACACCAACATCACTACCTCACATTAAACTGTTGCCCAGCCCTATGCCACTGCTAATAACACCAACTCTTATACTTTTACTAACAAATATTGGTTTCAAATTTTGGCACAAGGCCAGCATTTCAGGGAATGGGGTAAGTTGATTACATTGACCCCAGAGCTCAACTGGTACTTATTTTATCAACCCCAAAAGGATGAAAGGCAAAGTTGATCTCAGTGGAATTTGAACCAAGAATGTAAGGATGAATGAAATGTCACTAAGTATTCTGCTTGGCATGCTAATGATTCTGCCACCTTGCAGCCTTACTACTAACTAAAACTGGTTTCAGTTTTTGACACAGAGCCAGCAATTATGGGGGTGGGTGGTAAGTCGATTACACTGACTCCAGTGTTCAACTGGTATCTATTTTATTGATCCTGAAAGGATGAAAGGTAAAGTTGACCTTGTCAGCATTTGAACTCAGAATGTAAAGACAGACAAAATGCTGTAGCCACAGGGACCCTTTACTCTGGTCCTGTAGAGAACATGGCAACCTTTCTAGTAGTGGTGCCTTGGAAAATTGCACCCAGTACATTCTGTAAAGTGGTTGGCATTAGTAATGCATGTAGCTATAAAAAAAAATGCCAAATGAAAATGGATGAGAGAGGTATGGTAAGCAGGTAGTAACCTCAAATAAGAACTGACTCACCATTTCATGTCTGCTTTAGATGGGATTCATCTGATCCATGCCAGCAATGGAAAGTGGATGTATAATGATAATGACAACAATATATATATATATATATATATATATACTTTATTTAAAGCAGCAGAAAATTCAACAAAACCTGTTACTCTGAGTTTCCCGTTGCCGTTCATCGGACAGTTTTTGTTGAATTTTGCTAGCAAAAACTGTCCGATGAACGGCAACGGGAAACTCAGAGTAACAGGTTTTGTTGAATTTTCTGCTGCTTTAAATAAAGCATATTACTCTACCACTGGTATTTGAGTACTCTTTTTTCCACCTTGTTTCACATTTATGTGTTTACTCCGGTATATATATATGCATCAATACAGTGGCTCATAAAAATATATATGCAATTGCTGAACCAAACAATCTTTTGCAGCATCATACAGCTTAGCACTGATTTAGGCAATGATAACAGGAAAACATTGCCAGACGGCTCAGGCATTGGGGATTTCCCACAGAATACACAAAATACAGATGTGTGTATGTGTCTCTATGTATGCATATACATATCCGCATACATAGATATAGACACATTCACATACATACTTATTTATATACATAGACAAGAGTATTTTATACATACATGTATTATTACATTTATGAACATATACTGAATACCTATGCATACACAAAAACACATACAGACATACATACATATGATTGCATACCTTCATATTGACTTACACCAAAACAGACATACATAACAAT
The DNA here is from genome assembly GCF_006345805.1 of Octopus sinensis. NCBI lineage: Eukaryota > Metazoa > Mollusca > Cephalopoda > Octopoda > Octopodidae > Octopus > Octopus sinensis. The sequence continues at coordinate 51,478,670 of NC_043011.1, forward strand.
GCACAGAAACACACTCATGGCAATACGTGAGCATACAAGTGGGTTAATTCACACAAGCAAGTTAAATGCTAAACAATACACACAAACCATGTACAGTTATCAATGTTTTAGATACCAGATAATGTGTAAAAACAACAAATACACACACATGCACACATGTACTCACTCACTCGCATGCATACATACATGCATACATGAACACACACACACACACACACACACACACATACTATCTCCTTCTGAGGTTTCTTCCTTTTACTCAATGACAGAGCCAAGCTACAAATTGCAGTCACATCTCTCTCCCAAATTACATCCTGCTGTTTGAAAAAGGGAACATATTTGGATGATGGGGTTCACAGTAGGCTGTGCAAGAAAATGGATGGGATAATCAAGGCTGGAATGTTTTCTACTGTAAGTTTGTTTGATTAGGGATGACTTGAGTCAAAACAATAATTGAAACAACAACAACAAACCAATGGGAAAGCCTCTGTGTGGTTGCTTGACATGCTATACATAACAGCTAGATCTTTCACAAGTCACACATCATATTGTGTTAAAAAGAAATGATTCACTGAAAGATATATTGCCAATAATATACCAGACAGACAGGATGCTCATGGCTGCATTGCCTTTCATTATATCTTTTCGACCAGGGCAGATATAGTGAAAGTAGTGTCTATGCTATTGACTGACCTGCTAGAAATAACAGTCAAAGCTTGATTCTATCACATGCAATTGCTTTCAAAAATGAGGAATACATTCAAGAATGTAGTCACTTCTCTGTAAAGTGATGATAATCATGGCCAGTAGACTTTGATCACAAGTTTGCTTAATTAGAGTCGACATGAGGCTAAACAACACTGACTATAATTGTATTAAGCCAACAAGGAATCTTCTCGGACTGAATCTCAATCTTTCCTCTGTCATTTTCTCTTTTGGCTTCATATATTTCCTCATTTAGCGCTACTTATTTCCATAGACAAACATCCACTAAATAA
>NC_043011.1:51484667-51499667 GCF_006345805.1 Octopus sinensis
ACATCATCATCACTATAATCACTCACTAATACCATGAGTTTCACTCAAAAGGAATGAAACAAGTGGAAGAGTGTCATTCAAGAAAGTTTTAAAAGCTGACACAGAAGTCACATGTATTTTGGCTTTCACCTTTGAGCCAATGCATGAGTCTTTACATCAATGATTCCCAACCTCCTTTGCAGCATGGATCAGTTTCTACATGGTTGCTCAGCCTACAAGAAATAGTAACCTTATTATACAGGCAGGAACAAAATCACTTGTATAAATCAATGAGGCAGGCTGTGAGTGAACCAACAAAAAAAAAACCCCACTTTGCAGTTGCTGAACCTGCTGAAAATAGTAGCAAAATCCCCCTTAAATCACATCTTATCTAGTTAAATAAAGAATGATCTATTAGATTAGACATGTTTTCAGAGATGATTGCAGATGAATAACACCCTTTGTATGATAGTGATATTTACTTGTAATTACAAGGTGACACAAACAAACAAACACACATACACACACACAAGGCCTCACTACTCAAACCCCAGGATGCCTCCAATTGAACCCACCCTGTAGCAAGTATCAGACCATACCTCTTGTTTAAGTAGCTGTATTTTCCAAAATTTTTCTCACCACTCTCAGAGGCCTTGCATTAAGTTTACAGGTGTTACCTTTTCTCCTCTAAAGAAGTCATAAAAAATATATCGTTACCTCTTAAAACATATAAACAACTACAGGTCCAGGTATGACTGTGTGGTAAGAAGGTTGCTTCCCAACCACATAGTTCTAGGCACTTTGGGTAAGTGTCGAGTGCAATAACTGCATGCTGGCCAAAGCCTTGCTAGTGGGTTAGGTAGATGGACACTGAAAGAAGCTCATTGTGCATATGTGTGAGTATATGTGTGCATGTGCATGTGTGTGTGTGTGTGCATGCATATGTGTTTGTCCTCCATCACTGCTTGACAACTGATGTTGGTTTGTTTACAACCCAGTAACTTAATGGTTCATCAAAAGAGATTGATAGAATAAGTATCATGCTTAGAGAAACAAAAAATAGATACTGGGGTCAATTTGTTCAACTAAACCCTTCAAGGCACTGCCCCAGCATGGCTGCAGTCAAATGACTGAAACAAGTAAAAGATAACAGATGAAAGATAACCACAGGTCAACAAACTCAAAGCACATTTGTAAACTCTCATGTGCACTTAGTCCAGAAGACACAGTTGAGGGCTTTTAACAAATATCAACAAGAAAAACTCTCAGTTTGCTTATTTGTGTTAATGTGCTTTTTCCATGTTAGCATAGTTAGATAGGTATATTATTGAGACATTGTTTTACAGTCAGCTGCCATTCCTGTCTCTAATCCTTCCTTATCTGTTTTCCACAAGTTTTCAAAAGTGTAAAGCCGGTGAACAATTTGTTAACAGGGGAAATGACAACAATGTCTCTGCTTGCAGCCATGTAATTTCCAGGGAAGTGAATATATATATATATATTTGAAAAATTGAATAGAAATTGCTTTTCTGATAATTTTTCCACTTAAATAATCAGATGCTTAAACATCTAATTATTAAAGTAGAAAAATTAGCAGAAAAGTCATTTCTATTCAATTTTTCAAATATATAATACTCTATCAGGGGTTTTCTATTTCTTATATATATATATAGGGAGAGAGAGAGAGAGAGAGAGAGAGATAACAAGTTTCTTTCAATTTCTGTCAACTATTCACAAGGCTTTGTAAGTGCATGTGTATACACACACACACACACACACACACACACACACACACACACACATGCACATATTATAAAAGTATGTGGCCTAATGGTTAGAGTTTTGACCTTATAAATATAGGGTTGTGGATTCAATTCCTGGAGTCAGAAATGTGTTTTGTCTTTAAGCAAAGTTCTTCATTTCATGATACACCATTCAGCTGTAAATGAATACCAGCCAAGTCTGAGTGCTGATCCATTCCCTTCTCTGTCCAGAAGTTACACTCTGCTTGTCCCATTGGGTCAAATTTGAGGGATGGACAAGAGGGTGCTTGTGTCTGCTCATGACTACAGAGGCAACAAAAACAATTAGTAAAAGCAGGGTACATGTTACTAAGTCATACTTACTTGTGACTGACACCCTTGCTCTTTCATATGTGTATTTATATAATGAGGAGACCTATTGAATCAAGTACATCAACATCAAAATAAAATGGAAATTGTAGTTGTGATACCCATGCCAGTGGCACGTAAAAAGCACTATCTGAATGTGGCCGGTGCCAGCGCCGCCTTGACTGGCTTCCGTGCCGGTGGCATGTAAAAAGCACCAACCGATCATGGCCATTGCCAGCCTCCTCTAGCCCCTGTGCTGGTGTCATGTAAAAAGCACCCACTACACTCAAGGAGTGTTTGGCATTAGGAAAGGCATCCAGTTGTAGAATCACTGCCAGATCAGACTGGAGTCTGGTGCAGCCTCCTAGCTTCCCAGACCCCAGTCAAACCATCCAACCCATGCTAGCATGGAAAACGGACGTTAAATGATGATGATGAATGAGGGAAATGGAAGATGGATTTAGTAAGAATCTTTATTCAGCACAACAGTCGTTTCAATCTATCCTGCATCTGTCCCTTATGGGCGAGATATAGTACACCTAATTGTGTTGCATCCATCAATGCAGGCTGTGACTTGTCAGTATATGTAGTAGTGTATCTTATTTACACTAGACACCTGATGAGACACAGCCTTCATTGATGGATGCAACACAACGGGATGTACTATATCTCACCATTAAGAGACAGAGGCAGGATGGGTTGAAACGATCGTTGTGCTGAATGAAGATTCTTGCTAAATCTATCTTCCGTTTCCCTCATTCACTATAAACTCGTTGTAACTGTGGAATTCCTGACATAGATCCAGTGACAATCATATTGTAACTGTGGCCTAAATGGTGAAAGTGCTCTGATTGACATACTATTAGACATACACTCAAAGCCCAAATAATTACGCTTGCTTCCTCACTGCTTGGTTCTGGGTTCAGTCCCTCTGTGTGACACCTTGTACATGTGTCTTCTACTATAGCCTCAGGCTGACCAAAGCCTTGTGAGTGGATTTGGTAGGCAGAAAAATATACTCAAATAAACATCAGCACAAACATACAGACACTGAAACTCATACACACGTGTGTGTGTGAGCAATTAAAGCCAATCCCCTGTTTTGGTGGTACAATAAAATGAACATTATCTATGCCATAAAGTGGTAGGAAGAGAAAAAAAGATTAATAAGAATAGAAAGTACAGATGAAGATGTGTGTTAAGAAGCTTGCTTCCTTACTGCTTGGTTCTGGGTTCAGTCCCTCTGTGTGACACCTTGGACAAGTGTCTTCTACTATAGCCTCAGACTGACCAAAGCCTTGTGAGTGGATTTGGTAGACAGAAACTGAAAGAAGCCCATTGTATGTATGTATCTATCTAGCTGCCTATCTATCTGTGTGTGTGCGAGTGTGTGCCTTTGTGTATGTTGCCCCCTCCACTTGTCAACTGGTGTTGGTTTATTTATATTCCCGTAACTTAGCAGTTCAGCAAAAGGAATGACAGAATAAGTACCAGGCCTAACAAAAGAATGAGTACTGGGTTGATTCACTCAACTAAAAATTCAGGGCAGTGCCCCAGCATGGCCACGGTCTAATGACTGAAACAAATAAAAGGTGCAACAAAAGACTGCGTACACAAGCAACAAAAACTGGTGACCTTCTTTGTTGCTATGGATACCATGTGAAGAAGGACGGTGATAAGTGTGGTTGTGTGGCTGAAATGTTCACTTGCCAACCACATGGTTTCAGAAAGAAGTCATCCTACATGAGTATACATGTGTATGCATGTTTGTGCTTCTTTACCTGGACATCATTGCAAAATAGTTGTAAACAAGAGTTTACAAGCAGCATCCTTCATTTCCGAACTTTCATGAAAGCATGCCAACCACGAAGAAATATTATCATGCTTGGAAACAGATGAGGGTTGGCCACAGGAAGGGCATCCAGCCACAGAAAAAAAAAGTGCCTCAAAGAGTTCCATCTGACCCATGCAAGAGTAGAAAAGGGGACTTGAAGATGATGATCATGATACCAACACGCACATACACACAGAAACACATATACATTCAAGTACATAAATAAAAAAAAAACACTTAGACTTAGACACATGCATAAATACACACACCAACTTATCTATAAATACACATACATCTATAGAATCATGTATTTCTATGTATTTCTATGTATGTATGCCCACAAAATACATCTATAGAATCATGTATTTCTATGTATTTCTATGTATGTATGCCCACAAAATACTGTTCATATTTTTCTAAATTTATATATATAATGTCATCATATACATATACATTATCCTCTGTGTGTGTGTATATGTGTGTGTGTGTGTGTGTGTGTGTGGTGTGTGTGTGTGTGTGTGTGTGTGGTGTGTGTGTGTTTAGGGGCACAGGAATGGTGATGTGGTTGAGAAGCATACTTCCCAAATACATGGTTACAGGTTCAGACCCACTGCATGACACCTTTAACAAGTGTTTTCAACTATGGCCTTGACTGACTAAAGCCTTGTGAATGGATTTGGAAGATGGAAACTGAAAGTAGTGTGTGTGTGTGTAAATGTGTGTGTTTTTGTTTGTGTTTACATTGGTTGTTAAAACAGGTGTTGTGTCCCATTATGTCAACAAGTTGATAAATATAAAAATTGATTAATTAAGTAGCAGATATAAATAAGTTATGGAAGTTAATATGATCAAGTAAATCCTTTTAAGGCAGTGAAAATGAATAAAACAACATATATACATAAAACTATTCCCCTCCCAAATGAGGAGTCTTTGTCTTGGAAGTTACTTGGTGACGCTACCAGTGCTAGTGCCACATGAAAAGCATTTAGTAGACTTGTAAAGTGGTTGGCATTAGAAAGGGTATCCATCCACAGAAATCATACCAATGCAGAATAAACAGCTTAGCACAGTCCTCTGGGTTGTCAGATCTAGTCAAATCATCCAACCCATGCCATCATGGGAAGCAAACATTAAATGATGATATATATATTATAAAATAATTTTATATATGTGTGTGTATATCATGCCAGTGTCATGCTAAAAGCACCCAGCACACACTGTAAAGTAGCTGGTGTTAGGAAGGGCATCCAGTTGTAGAGACCAAGCCAAATCAGACTGGAACCTGGTGCAGCTCCTCAGCTTGCCAGCTCTGGTCAAACCGTCCAACCCATGCCAGCATGGACACCGGACATTAAATGATGATGATGATGATACATCATATATTTATGTGTTTATATATATATATATATATATATATATATATATATATATATATTATATATATATGAGTGTGTTGGTGTATGTGTGTACACATGTGTATATATGTATATATACACACATGATATGGCTCTGTATGGATGCTGTCCATACTGATGAATACAATAATATACACTCATACATATATTGATGCATTGATACACACACCTGCACACCTGCATATATATATATATATATATATACCTGCGCACACATCTATACACACTCCCTGTTTATCATCTGTTTTCCTTCCCATTCACAAGCTCAGTGTCCAATGGGGATGGAGAGGGTGAAAGAAGAACCCCCCACCGACCACTCCTTTATTGTTTCTTCTCTCTTCCTTGCCACAGTGAGTCATATGACACAACATCCATGGAAGAAACAATAGGGAAAATCATAGCTGAAACAAAGGATAGTGAGGAATGATGGAATAACAGAATAAGAGGATTGGGGAAAATGAGAATGAAGAAATGAAAGAAGAAAATGGTGAAGGAAGGAAGAAATGGAAGACTAGGAAAGAGAAATGAATAAGAGAATGAAAGGTATAAACACATGCACAATGTCAAGTTATTGTCAGTAACTTAGTAGTGTTATGTAGTCACTCTTAATAGTTAGTATTAATAGTTAGTATTGATAGTGACTAGTTGACTATAGTGAGCTCTGGACTGTCGAGATTAATGTAGTATTGTAGTGGTTAGGAGTTGACAGCGATGACTAATTACTTTTAGTTAATGTTGATCATTAGTATAGGACTATGGTAGTTAGTACTGAAATGTAATGGTTAGTGTAGGACCATGGTGGTTTGTATAGGACTGTGATAGTATAGGATTGTGGTGGCTAGTATAGAACTGTAGTGGTTAGTATAGGACTGTGGTGGTTAGTACAGGACTGTAATAGTGAGTATAGGACTGTGGTGGCTAGTATAGAACTGTGATGGTTAGTATAGGAGTGTTGTGGTTAGTATAGGACAGCTATAGGACTGTGACAGTATAGGACTATAGTGGTTAATGTAGGACTGTAGTGGTTAGTTTAGGAATGTGGTGGTTAGAATAGGAATGTGATGGTTAATATAGAACTGTGATGGTTAGTGCAGCATTTGATGGCTAGTTTTGGACTGTGGCTGCTAGTATAGGATTGTGGTGGATAGTATAAGACTGAGGTTAGTATAGGACTGTGAAGGTTAGTATAGGACTGTGGTAGTTAGTACAGAAATGTAATGGTTAGTGTAGGACCATGGTGGTTTGTATAGGACTGTGATAGTATAGGATTGTGGTGGTAAGTATAGAACTGTGGTGGTTAGTATAGGACTGTGGTGGTTAGTACAGGACTGTAATAGTGAGTATAGGACTGTGGTGGCTAGTATAGAACTGTGATGGTTAGTATAGGACTGTGGTGGTTAGTATAGGACTACTGTGTAAAACAGGACTGTGACAGTATAAGACTATAGTGGTTAATGTAGGACTGTAGTGGTTAGTTTAGGAATGTGGTGGTTAGAATAGGAATGTGATGGTTAATATAGAACTATGATGGTTAGTACAGCATTTGATGGCTAGTTTTGGACTGTTGTTGCTAGTATAGGATTGTGGTGGATAGTATAAGACTGAGGTTAGTATAGGACTGTGATAGTTAGTATAGGACAGTTGTGGTTAATATAGAACAGTGATAGTTAGTATAAAATTGTGGTGGTTAATATAGGACTGTCGTTGTTAGTAAAGGATTGTGAAAGTGGCATATTATGATTAATATTAGTAGTTAATATTGGTGGTTTGTATAGGGCTATGGCACTTAGTATTCATTAGTGCTATGCTGATAGGTTAATCTAATATTCAGGTGGTTAATGGTACACTTGGTAGTTTGTGGTATATTCTGGTGGTTAATATAAGACTGTAGTAATGAATTAGTGTATAGAAGTGAAATGGTTTAAGAAAACCTGAGATAATCAGTGATGGAGTTGTCTCAATACAAATCAGATTAGTAACTAGTTTCTACTGAAATACAAAAGCCTAACGACAAGAGGAGCACTTGCTGTGTGTGTGTGTGTGTGTGTATGTGTGTGTGAGAGAGAGAGAGAGAGAGAGAGAGAGAGAGAGAGAGAGAGAGAGAGAGAGAGAGAGAGAAATATGAGTGTTTAAAAATTCCAGCACATTGGATGTATGATGTATCATGATGTGATGGTCAGATTTGGAATTTAGCCTTGTGGGGTTTCAGTGTAATAGTGTAGACATGTTACATAGTGTATAGTGCAATAGTCTAGGTACAACGTGGTGGGTAGGGCATGAAAGTAAGGGCATGTTGTATGGGGCAAAGTGTGACAGGGCATGTTGAGTGTGTCATAGTATGACTTCCAAGACATGTTATATGAAGTGTTGAATGTCAATCTGGAGATATAGTGTAACAATTAAAGCAATTAAGGTTTGTTGTACTGGGTGATGTGTGGGAGTTGTGAAGAGTTTTCTGAGTGGTATGGTCTCATAATTCAGCCATGGGGTTTGGCTAAATTACAATGTGGTAGTTTGGACATACTGCATCCAATTTTGCTGTTTAGTTTGTTCAAATGAAACAGACATACAACAACAGCCAGTTCAATGGACCAGAGGTATTTGTCGTAGCAGTAGGAGAGAGTATAGTTTAACCCTTTAGTGTTCAGGTTATTCTGTCAAATGTGATGTTTGTTTATTTAAAATAGTTTGAATTAATCCTGCATTATCTTGTAGTTTAGAGATTTCAGTGATGTGATTTTTTAGTTTTAGAATGACATGGTAGGGCTGAGGTGAGAGGCGAGATCTGGTCAGTTTCAATATAAAACAGGTTAAATATTTTGGCCAGATATGGTCAGTTTGAATGCTAAAGGGTTAAAAATGACCGAATGTTTGCAGATTGTTAATGAGTGTTTAAATGTTTGCCAACGTTTTGAAGGGAAAGATGGGAGAGATGGAGAGAGAGAGAGAGAGAGAAAGAGAGAGATGGGAGAGCTAAAAATGGGCAACAGAAACTTTGTGGAAGCAACCGATACAATTTAACATATATATATATGTGTATATATAAGTGTGTGTGGGGGACGGGTGGGTGTATGTATATATTTGTGTGTAGGTGGGGTGTATGTATACATATATGTGTGTGTGTGGGGTATATGTATATAAATGTGTGTGTGCATAAATATGCATATATGTATGTATACAGTGTACATAGGGATGGGAGAGAAGTTCCAAGCAGTGGCCAATGGTCAGGATCTGGGAATGTGTAATTCAAATAACTAGATGTGAGCTGCAATAACTATAGCCATCTTCTGACAGTTTACATATTGTTGTGTTTTGGTTCTTAAGGAAGTATATATGTATATATATATATAGATATATATAAAGTTTGGATAAGCGATATGTTCAGTGTAAGTTTGAAGTAACTGTCAATAAAATTATTGATTTCAAAACGGGGCACAAGGCCAGTAATTTTGGAGAAGGGGATAAGTCAGTTACATCAACCCCAGCACTCAACTGCTACTTATTTTATCAACCCCAAAAGAATGAAAGGCGAAGTCAACCTTGGCGGAATTCGAACTCTGAGCACGAAGGCTGATGAAATGCCACAAAGCATTTTGCCTGGTGTGTTAACAATTCTGTCAGCTTGCTACCTTCAATAAAATTATTAGAAAACTTTGGTTTTAACATTTGTATTATTGAGTCCTTCATTCAGTTAATGCTTGCAGCTTTATGCGCTTATAAAACAAGTTTTTTAACTGTACACATAAGCACGTGCACAGACATGCAGACACACACACACACACACAAACACACGCGCGCACACACACATACACACACAAAGTATGGTATTTAGTTCTGTCCCAGTTGCATCCCTTTATATCTAGATCAACTTTACATTTCCTCTAATGAAGTAAATTAACACCAAAGTATTGGAGATGTGTTTATAATCACCTAATCTCCTTAAAAGAGGTGCACCAGCATGGCCTCAGTCCGATGGCTGAATCTAATACAGGAACAAAAACGGTATCACATTTTTCATTTGCCACACAAACACACACATAAACGCAGTACAGAATACTTCTTCATATTTATATGTATATGTTAGTATCAAACCACACACACACACACACACGAATGTGTGACAATGAGTGTAAATCCATATTATGAACAAATATGGGTTCTAAAATGTGAAAACATACAAACGTGTCCAAGTTCAAATTTCGAAGCAAAAAAGAAAAAGAAAAACAAAAAACACCACCTTTCTCACAAAACCCCAACAAAACAATGCCTTTTCACACATGAAATAGTAACACACACACACAACATATATATACATACACACATGATAGCATATCTCTGCACCTCTATCCTACGTCTTTTACACACACACAAGATCATCATCATCATCATCATCATCATCATCATAATTTTAATATCCACATTTCTGTTTGCATGGCTCGGACCAAGGTTACTGAAACAGATTTTCTATGGCCAGATGCCCTCCTTGTCACTGACCCTTACCTGTTTCCAAGCAAGGTAATATTTTTCCATTGCCAGCTATGTTTGCGCAGGATATTGGAAATGAAGGAGACTGCTCCTATGATAGAGATGCTCATTTACAACTATTATGTGGTGTCAAGACAAGGAGACACGACATTCCTACATTCACACACACATACATACACATACAACAGGTTTCTTTCAGTTTTCATCTACTAAATCCACTCTGGTTGGCCAGGAGCTACAATAAAGATACTTGTTTAAGTTGCCATGCAGTGGAATTGAACCTGATATCACAAGCCTATGTACATATATATGTGTGTGTGTGTGTATAAAATTAATAATTATATATATATTATATATATATATATATATATATATATATATATATATATATTATATTATATATATATATACATACCCTCTCTCTCTTTCGGAGAGGCACAAGCACCTACATGCACATGTACACACACGGCAGTAACTTCCGCCTGCTGAATTCAATCACAAAGCTTTGGTCGGCTCGGGGCTATAGCAGAAGACACCTACCAATGCCACGCAGTGGGACTGAACCCGAACCATGTAGCTAGGAAGCAAGCTCTCCCTAACACACAGCCATGCCCGCGCCTACATACATTATATATATATATAAAATTATAATTTAATATATAAATTGTTTATTTCCATGCAGACTACCTGATAATTATCATTAACATGATTGTTATCCTTATTTTATGAATATATATGTATATATATTTATTCTTTTACTTGTTTCCATCACTGGACAGTGGCCATGGTGGGACACCACCTTTAATAGTTTTAGTTGATCATATTAACTCCAGTTCATACTTCAGTATATTCCTTATTTTATCAATCTTTATTTTTTGTTGTACCACGAGGCTAGGGAATACAAAATAAATAAAATACATACACACACACACACACGTGTGTGTATATATATATATATATATATATATATATATATATATATTATAAATCAGGCCTCTTTCAGTTTATTTACCAAATTCCAGAGACAAAGTACAGCTCAACTTGAGGCCTTACTAAAAGAAAGAGATTTGCCTAAGGTTCTATAATAATGTAATACATACATATGCAGGTGAGTGCAAACACACACACACTTTTAATCAGAGGCTTCTCTCCTGCTCCCTACAGTACTACTGAAAAAAAAATATGTATAGCAAGTAGGAAGAATGCAAATAAATGAGTGATCTGCTAAATTGTCTTCGTCAGTCTATCAGTAAAAATTGAAGTGACATGCTGTTACCAATAGCAACCGGATGAGCTACCAAAGGCAGAGAGATGTGATAAGAGTAATTTAAATAAACCCAGGAACACTCTACACTGTTGTTCCTCACTCTATTGAAACTGAAAGTGCATTAAGCAGCAGCAGCAACAAAAGTCCATAGTTTTTCAGTTGGACAGGCAGATGTGGAATGGTAACACATACAGTGAATTGTGGGAATACTCATGTGTTGTTTAGTCTCAAATCAGCCTCTTTTTTTTTTATACAGATCTATTAGTTAAGACAATCTAACAATGATCATCCCTTCTAACTAGTGTTAGCACAGGATAGTTTATCTAGAATTACATTACCCAAAGTTAAAATAGGAAGGGGTATGATTTAGTTGTTATTTTTAGCAAGTTGAGTGACAGCAAAGAGACTTGGTCACTGGTATATATATTGTACACACACACATACACACAACATATACAGTGTATATAATGTATGTATAAATCTATACATATATTTCTATATGTGTGTGTATGTATGTATAATCATGTTGTGTAAAGCCATGGGGATACTCAGAGTACGCTATCACCTTTTGATATAATAAACATCATTCTTCCTAACATTTTGAGTTCTATATAATATGTTTGCCCTAAATAAAATTTATGTTCATATAGTTTACAACTCTAACATTGTGTTATATATATACTGTGTGCCCCTCCACACATACACGCAGACACATATACACACACATATTTATATGTGTGTGTGTGAGTGTCTCTCTCTCTCTGTGTATATATATATATATATATATATACACACACCACACCATATGTATATATATATATATATATATATATATATATATATATATATATATACAAAATAAGAAAATGGAGAAATACATCGAAATCAAATATCAATTACCAGATAATACTCAATCACATATATTGGATATATGTTATCCCATGGAGGGTTGCATTTACAACCCCTATCTCAATTTGTATATATATATATATATACATATGTATGTATACATATACATGTGTGTGCATGTGTATATAAATATTATGTATATGTCTGTATATATATATATATATATATATAACGGTTTCACAATAGTAACCAGACTATCATCGCACTGTTAGTCACAGTGCACTTCTTCACGCTGTTGTAACTATTGAATGGTACCACACCACTGGCTAGACAGACAACCCAACATTTCCCCTGAAGGGAATACCAGTCTGTTGCAGGGTCACACATTTACAATTGAGTGGATTGGAGTTGACAGCGATGACTAATTACTATTAGTTAATGTTGATCATTAGTATAGGACTATGGTAGTTAGTATAGAAATGTAATGGTTAGTGTAGGACCATGGTGGGTTTTTTTACTGAAGAACACAGTGCACCACTGGCCTGCAAATTGAAACTACAATCTTCCAAGTGAGTGCAACAACTTAATCACTAAGCCATGTGGTGTATATATGTAATGTATGTGTGTGTATATGTATATATATATATATATATACATATATATGTATGTATATATATGTATGTATGTGTATATCATACACTATACTGATTGTTATATATACTATGTGCACACATACACACACACATATATATATAGAGAGAGAGATAAATAGACTGACAGACATAAACCATATATATATATATATATATATATCATATATATATATATATATATATATATATATCACACACACACACCACATATCTATAGATACACGTGCATATATATACAATATGTAGCAGACTTATGATCAATGAGTTCCAGCCATGACCATTGCATCTCTCTTTTACATTATTCTATGTCATCCTGTGTTTTTAAAAGAATAAGGAGAGTTAGGTACTATTTCTAGCGACTGAGTGGCAATGTGGAAACTCTTTCTCACTAGCTTGGTATACTAGTCTCTGTATATGTGTGCTTCAATATACAGAAGCATGTTTGAGGTAAGAAGGCACTGGACAAAACAATTCACAGGTCATGAGTTAATACTCCAACACGGTATTTTTGTTTGTTTTTGAGAGAACACAAGATGTTTGTGCAGCTGTTTCTTCTTGGACCCTTTTTTTTGTTTTTATTACGTCTCATCAAGAAGTGTAGTTGTTGGCGAATCTTTTCAGGGTCTTTGAGATAGGATGGAGAAGGGAAAAAGCATGTCCTTAGGCAAGAGAGCTGGCCTCAAGGCTTGTAACATAGTGGATACCACTAAAGGCAATCAAGGTCCCAGGTGTTGTCATTAAGCCAGGTGATAGATGAAATTAATACAGAGTCCCTATCAAGGGGTAGATGTACCTCTGTTCTTACTCATTCACCAAAACAGTAAAAAATCTAGAACTGAAGATATATCTTCCTGTCAACTTCTACAGATGATGGAGATAGTCATAGTTATCACAGACATACACAAGTCCCTCTTCCTCAATGTGTTTATACATGCACACATACATATATACATACAACTACATACACATATATACATACATACATGCATACATACATACACACATACAAACATACATACATATATATAATATATATATAATATATATATATACACACACACACACATACTATAGATACACGTGCATATATATATACAATATATGTAGCAGACTTATGATCAATGAGTTCCAGCCATGACCATTGCATCTCTCTTTTACATTATTCTATGTCATCCTGTGTTTTTAAAAGAATAAGGGAGAGTTAGGTACTATTTCTAGCAGACTGAGTGGCAATGTGGAAACTCTTTCTCACTAGCTTGGTATACTAGTCTCTGTATATGTGTGCTTCAATATACAAGAAGCATGGTTGAGGTAAGAAGGCACTGGACAAAACAATTCACAGGTCATGAGTTAATACTCCAACACATGTAATTTTGTTGTTTCTGAGGAGAACACAAGATGTTTGTGCAGCTGTTTCTTCTTGGACCCTTTTTTTGTTTTTACGTCTCATCAAGAAGTGTAGTTGTTGGCGAATCTTTTCAGGGTCTTTGAGATAGGATGGAGAAGGGAAAAAGCATGTCCTTAGGCAAGAGAGCTGGCCTCAAGGCTTGTAACATAGTGGATACCACTAAAGGCAATCAAGGTCCCAGGTGTTGTCATTAAGCCAGGTGATAGATGAAATTAATACAGAGTCCCTATCAAGGGGTAGATGTACCTCTGTTCTTACTCATTCACCAAAACAGTAAAAAATCTAGAACTGAAGATATATCTTCCTGTCAACTTCTACAGATGATGGAGATAGTCATAGTTATCACAGACATACACAGTCCCTCTTCCTCAATGTGTTTATACATGCACACATACATATATACATACAAACATACATACACATATATACATACATACATGTATACATACATACACACATACAAACATACATATATATATATATATATATATATATATATATACATATACATACATGCATACATACACACATATACATACATATATACATACATACAAACATACATATGTACATGCATACATATATATACATATATACATACATATATATACACACACATACATATATACATAAATATATACATACATATGCACACATATATACACACATATATATATACATACATATATACTTATGCATGTATATATATATACATATATACATACACACACACATATATAATATACATACTTACATAAATATATACATACACAACACATATACATACATAAATATATACATACATACACCTACATACATACATAAAACATACATACATACATACATACAACACACACACACAACACACACCACACACACACACACACACACACACACACACAGATATCTTCTTATGTACATCTAAGAATTATAAGAAAAAAACTAAAAAACGTAAGAAAAAACCAGTTATACATCAAAGAACTCAGTATATGTAACAAT
>NC_043011.1:51504667-51512167 GCF_006345805.1 Octopus sinensis
GGGAGTCTCTACGTGGTTGCCCGACATGCTGGAAACAGCAGCCAAACCGCCCTCAAACCACACCTTACTGTATTAAAGAAGAAACCCATTGGGCAACGCAGTCTGGGTTACACAATTCCTGAAAAAAAAAATGATGGGATGGTCATAGCTTGAATGTCTTTTGCTCATTGGCCTGCTACAGCAGGGCTGACCTGGGGTTAAACAACAACAACACCTGCTGCTACTACTACTACTACTACAACCCCTTCCCCTAAGAAAAGCGGTGAAATTTCCCTAAATCACATCTTACTCTCAGAAACAAGGAAATGAAATATTAGATAATGTAGTTCTACACATTCTTACAAAAGTCAGGACAGTCGTGGCTGGACACTTCTTAATCATAAATGTGTCTGATTATGTTTGACCAAGGGTTAAACAACAACAACAGCTATAACTGCTATTGACAGTTATAGCCAACAAGGAGGCTGACGGTGTTATTGTACAGCACCGGGTTTAGCTCTGATTGAGCAGATTAATGATGAAAGACTTTCCAACCATGACCACCACTTCTTTTTACTTATTTATGATAACATTATACAGTGTGTCCTTCCTTTTTCAAGACGGTAAAGTGTAATTTGAGATAGATTTTGCTGCTGTTTTTAGCAGGCAAAATGACCATGTAGAGGCTCCCTGTTTGGCTCACGAGGTTGTTGTTGTTGTTACAGCTGCTGCTGCTGTTAATACTACTGCTGCTCTTTCAGCAGTTGCCGCTGCTGTTGAGCAGAAGTTATTTCATTCCTGCTGCTGCTGCCGCTCACATTTAGTAGTTTTTCTATCTCCTCTTCATCATTTCTATTCGGATCTTTGGTAATGTGCAAGGAACAGCATTGCTGTTCGAGAGGAACCCATACAAACCCCATGGCAACACACGTGTGGAGCAAAACAGTGCCTTTATCACTGGACCTCTCAGTGACCCTATCTCATCTTCACAAAAGTGTGATATAGATAAAGGTGGTGGTTTTTGTATAGCCTGCAGTCAGCTCTGACTGAGTGCACCTATGCAAACACTTTTTCCAGTTGAAACAATAAATGTTGTTTTGCTTTTGGATGTAGCGTCATATCTATGACTATGCATCCTTTTTGGGCTTTTTTTCAGAAAACATGGTGAATTTAAGCTATTATTTCTGGCATGCACGCACACACACACACACACACAGCTAGATAGATAGATAGATAGGAAGATAGATAGATAGATAGATAGATAGATAGATAGATAGATAGACAGATAGATAGATGCATGCACACACACAAAGAGCTAGATAGATAGATGCACGTGCACACACACACACAAAGAGCTAGATAGATAGATGCACACACACACACACACACACAACGAGCTTCTTCATGTTTCTACCAGCCAAATCCATTCACAAGGTTTTGGTTGAACTGGGATTATTGTAGAGGACACTTGCCTAAGGTACCATGCACTGGGATTGAACCCAGAGCCATGTGGTTGGAAAGCAGACTTCTTATCACACACCCATGCCTGTCACCTATACATATAATGCGCAGACACAGACAGACAGACAGACACACACACACACACACACACTCATACATGCATGCACACAAGCACATGCATATATATATATATATATATATATATATGGTTCAAATATACAGAAAGCAAAAAGGCAAAGGCAGGAGTGGGAACAATAAGCAAATATATTAGTTTGATGCTTAGGAGACTATTACTTGAAGATTTTGGCAAAAAAGAGGAGGGAGTAGCATCACATAATGTGAAGGACAACTGGAGGTTCCTATGACACAACCTGTAGAGTGCAAGTGACCAGATCTGTGGCTGGTGCAAAATCCCCTCTTGACCTAAGGTAATGTGGTGGTGGAACAATGTAACTGACTGGGCCATTAGGAAAAAAAAAACAGGCATAAAAGGACTGGAAGTGCAGAGATAGCAGGGAACGGTCTCAGATTGCCAGAAGGGAAGCTAGGAGACAGGTTTACTAAGCCAAAGTGGAAGCAGAAAAGAAAAAAATTGCCAATGTTCTGCGTTGTATTTCGTATTGCAAGACAGTGTGCGAGAGAAAATTGTGATGTCATAGGAGAGAAATGTGACCGCATGGATGATGGCTCACTTGCATTTAATGATGCTGCAAAGAGACTTGGAGATGCCACTATGAAAGGTTGCTAAATGAAGAGAACAAATGGGAGAGAGAACCTGCCAAATGTCGACCTAACAGAGGGACCAACTATTCAAATTGACTGTACCTTGTTAGATAAAGCAATTAAAGGTATGAAGACAGGGAATGCCTCTGGCCCAACAGGAATCACTGCAGAGATTCTTAAAATATCTGGCGGTGTAGGCTATAGTCTAGTCACCTGTGTAGTCAACCAGGTGATACATGAAGGAATCATACCCAATGAATGGTGTAGCAGCACCATAGTCAACTGCTACAATGGTAAAGGTGACACATTAAATAGGAATAACTACAGAAGTATCAAGTTGTTGGACCAGGTGATGAAAGTCATGGAGAGGGTCATAGCCCAACTAATTAGGGAGAGAGTTAGTTTAGATGGGATGCAGTTTGGGTTTGTGCCAAGGGGAAGCACCACTGTTGCGATATTTCTGGTGAGACAGCTGCAGGAGAAATTCCTAGCCAAAGATGAACCTCTGTACTTGGGTTTTGTTGACATGGAAAGAGCCTTTAACAGGATCCTCCAACCCTTTATCTGGTGGTCAATGCACAAACTAGGGATAGATGAGTAGTTGGTGAGAGCTGTACAAGCCATGTACAGGGATGCTGTCAGTAAGGTGAGGGTTGGCAATGAGTATAGTAAAGAATTTAGTGTAGAAGTAGGGGTTCATCAAGGATCAGTCCTCAGCTCTCTCTCATTCATCATAGTCCTCCAGGCAATAACAGAGAAATTCAAGACAGGTTACCCTTGGGAGCTCCTCAATGCTGATGACCTTGCTCTGATAGAGGAGGAATTTCAGGTGTGGAAACAAGGTCTAGAAGTGAAGGGCCTTAGAGTCAATCTAGCAAAAACCAAAGACTTAGTAAGTAGGAAGGCAAAAAAATCATAAATCCTTTCAGGTAGATGGCCCTGCTTGATCTGTAGAAAAGGCATAGGTAGAAACTCCATAAGATGTACCTGGTGTAGGCTATAGTCTAGTAACAGAAGAGGGGCGGCAATATCAAAGGTTAACTGGGAAGATAGTTTTCTTGTGTGGTAGATGCACAGGGGCAATAAACACCAAAGATGTACAGAAAACATTCCATCACATGCTAGGGAAAAAAACCTAGAAGTAGTTGATAGCTTTTGGTACCTAGGTGACCAAGTCAGTAGCAGGGATGGATGCTCCGAGAGCGTAGCTGCTAGAATAAGAATAGCCTGGGCAAAGTTCAGAGAGCTCCTGCTTCTGATGGTAACAAAGGGCCTCTCATACACAACAGAGTGTAAGCACTCTGAGAGAAAAGTTGGACATAAGAAGCATCAGATGCAAGAGAGATGATTGCACTGGTATGATGTGTTGTGTATGGATGAGGACAGCTGTGTGAAGAAGTGTCCCATCCCAACAGTGGAGGTAACCTGAGGAAGAGGTAGACCCAGGAAGACCTGGGATGAAGTGGTGAAGGATGACCTTCGAACATTGGGTCTGACAGTGGAATTGACTTTTGTAGAGATGTTGTGCTTGAGAAGACCTGGCAAGCCAAGTGAGATTATAGCCATGGCCGATGCCAGTGTCACATATCTGGTTCATGTAAAAGTACCCTTCAATTGTTGGGTAATATGCTGTGCTTGAGAAGACCTGTTGAGGCAAGGGTAAAAAGCACCATTCAAGCATGGTCAATGCTAATGCCACCTGACTGACCTCCAATACTGTCCTGTAGTATTGGCATAAGTGGACTAACATCTTATGAGTGAAATTGGTTGAAGGGTAACTAAAGAACACCATTATACACACACACACACAGACACCACACATTTACACACACATATAGTTGTAGTTACACAGAAAATATCCATATCAACACAACATAAAACTATTGGACTGTAGCTAATTATAACCACCAAAAATCATCTACATATGGAAACCAAAACTGTACACGTAGCTCTACTAACTGCAACTGTAACAGTCCTTCATCTGGCCTTCTAAATAGAAATTGCATTACCAGTAACTTATCTACAGCACAGCAATAACCATAAATACTACAACACCACCTACAACCACATATACAGGGTCAACGGCTAACTAGTTCAAAATGCACCAACTAGTTTGACACCATCAACTTATGCACACTTTTTGCAATCCAAATAGGAAAAAAAATTACACTTCATTATCTAAACTTATATGGAAAATGAAGTCCAAAAATATCTCATTTAGCATTAATTGGAAACTATTGTCTCATGCACAACCATGCAAATCAAACAACAAACCTTGCCAACTCTGTACTACTGCATACTACCATATTCTTTTCTTCAAGCCCTGACTACATACATATGTATACATATATGTGTATGAAGGTGTATATACACTTTTTTTTTTTTTTACTCTTTTACTTGTTTCAGTCATTTGACTGCGGCCATGCTGGAGCACCACCTTTAGTCGAGCATATCGACCCCGGGACTTATTCTTTGTAAGCCCAGTACTTATTCTATCGGTCTCTTTTGCCATACCGCTAAGTGACGGGGACGTAAACACACCAGCAATGCTAGGGGGACAAACACAGACACACAAACACACACACACACACATATATATATATATACATATATACGACAGGCTTCTTTCAGTTTCCGTCTACCAAATCCACTCACAAGGCATTGGTTGGCCTGGGGCTATAGCAGAAGACACTTGCCCAAGGTGCCACACAGTGGGACTGAACCCGCAACCAAGTGGTTGGTTAGCAAGCTACTTACCACACAGCCACTCCTGCGCCTATATGTGTAAGGTATTTTCCTCATCTGGTGTGTGTGTTCACTGGTGTGTGTTCATTGACTAACAAAAGCTTCACTGTTAATACAGAAGGTGTCCTTTGCTTGCAGTCGAATGTGAATGTATATCTAGGCTTCTTGATATGTCTTGATGCATGGGCACACATACACACACACACTTGGACGTCACCAAACCCTCTTACACATTCCATTTAGTATTCTCTCCCTTTCTTCCACACACTAACATACACACACATACAAACTTGCACATTTTTTTACTTGAATTCTCTACACACCCTTTCTCTACTCCTTTCCAACTATCTTGACAAAGAACAACTCTCCAAAACGTCAGGATATATATTTTTTCCTTTGCTTCATAATACACTGATTTTGTAGATGTTTATTTTGCTTATTGGTTTCATTGCCTGTTTTTTTTTTTTCTTTGGCTCTGTTATCGATTGTGAATTAACATCAGTATTTGTGGTAGCTGAACTTGATGTGTGTGTGTGCACATGTGTGTATGTACACACATACATATGGAGGGAGAAGGTGGGTGGATATTAATGGCAATAAAGATTATAAAGGAGAAGGAAGTTACTTTTTCTCTCATAATTTAAACAAAACCTTTGAAGCGGCTTTATAGAAAATTAAGACATTAGAAAATTAAGACATTAGAATTTAATGAAAGACAAGAGAAAAGAAAGAAGTAGAACATGAGAAAGAGAGAGAGGATAGGAGGGTGTTGTGTGTGTGTTTGTGTGTGTACCAAGAGGGAGGACTCTGGGAAGAGGATACAGTGGAGAACAATGGCATAATGATATCCTAACAAAACAGGCTTCCAAGTGGTTGTTAACTTATTGTCATCAGACAGGTAGAATTTCAACCTCTGGCAACAAACAGTTCCCATGGTAACTGGACTAATTAAAAATGGGCATCAAAGCTCACAGAGGTCATGTAATAAGAAAGCAGAAAGCTAATTATCAGCTTGTTGTATTGCATTTGGTAACAGTGAAGTAGGTGGTCAACTTCAAAGACATTCTGCTGACCTTAGCTACTGATTTCGGTTCAACCATCACTCACAGCTCACCTGTGGTTGAACCATTCCAATACAATGTGTCAGATCTTAATAGACTTGGGGGTCACAGTATGTAGAACTTAATAAACATCAAATAGCTTTAAGTGGGAGATCACAATGAGGGCCAGGGAGATTTTATGTTATTGTTTAGCTTTGTGTCAACCTTGATAAAACAACCCTATAATCAAAGGCATTCTAACCATGACCATCCCATTATTTTACGCATATACACAGAACCACATTACATGATGTGTTCTTTACTTATTTAAGATGATAGAGTACAATTCGATGCTACTATGACTCCTATTTCTAGCAAATAAAGCACCCATGTAGAGGCCCCTCTGTTGGCTGGGAGTGTCCATGTAGCTGTAATATTTCAACCTGCTTATAAAAAGCAGGCAAATCTCTCTAACAACCTTCTTACCAACTATCTTTAAAACAGAGACCACTTAATGGACTATTGGACAATATATATTTCTTTACTACCCACAAGGGGCTAAACATAGAGAGGACAAACAAGGACAGACAAAGGAATTAAGTCGATTACATCGACCCCAGTGCGAAACTGGTACTTTATTTATCGACCCCGAAAGGATGAAAGGCAAAGTCGACCTCGGCGGAATTTGAACTCAGAACGTAACGACAGACAAAATACCGCTGAGCATTTCGCCCGGCACGCTAACATTTCTGCTAGCTTGCCGCCTATAGGACAATATAGGATCCCCTTAGCTACCTTCATGTCATATGCAGAATAAAGCTGCTGATCTAACTCTCTCCCTCTCTCTTTCTCTGTCTCACACACACACACACACACACACACACACAATAACTACAAACATGTGCACACTTCTGATAAGCAGGCACACACATATGATATGTTATTCTACATTTTATTAGTTTTTGCATTCCTGATTATGATTTTTATAAATTTGGCCAAGATAGGTACAGCAGTTTACTATTTGAAAGGATGTTTCTTCAATTTTGATAGCACAAACTTCACCTCCCAGCATGTTGACCATTATTTTGGCTTTTATTTCCTGTTCGTTTTTAATCTGGTTTCCCTTCATTTCTCTATTCAGTTATTCTAACACAATTTCAAGATTATACAGATGTATACATAGCAGAAAAAAAGGGGGGGGGTGTATAAACCCAAACTTTATCTTTAGTCAGTACTCCTGCAAAAAACCGGCTAACAGCATACAGAAATGAACAATTTTCATTAAAGGAAATCATTCATAGAAACTGAAATTCCAGGAATAATCTATTAGTTGTGGAATGTAATACAATATATATCTTTAGTCGAGCATATCAACCCCGGGACTTGTTCTTTGTAAGCCCAGTACTTATTCTATCGTCTGTTTTGCCAAACTGCTAAGTGACGGCGACGTAAACACACCAGCATCGGTTGTCAAGCAACGCTAGGGGGACAAACACAGACACACAAACATACACACACATATATATGTATACATATATATGACGGGCTTCTT
>NC_043011.1:51514667-51569667 GCF_006345805.1 Octopus sinensis
ATTTCGTAGATAGAAACTGAAAGAAGTCTGTCATATATACACATATACTTTTATATGTGTGTGTGTGCATGTGCATGTTTGTTCTCCACTGCTGTTTGATAACTGGGGTTGATTTGTTTGACTAAAACCTTTCAAGGTGGTGCCCCAGCATGGCCACAGTCCAATGACTGAAACAAATAAAGGATAAAAGATATATATATACACACACACACATTTCACCTTTTACTTGTTTTAGTAATTGGACTGTGGCTCAGCTGTAGCACTTCCATGAAGGGTTTTATGAAATAAATCATCTCCAATACATCATTTTGAAATCTGGAACTTATTCTATCAAACCCTTTTGCCAAACTGCTAAGCTACAGGGGACATAACAAGCCAACACTATCTGCATGCCTGAGGCAGAGAGACAAGGGATAGAAGGATGAGTGATAAAAAGGTGAGTGACAGGGAAATGGACATATGAAAAATGAGTGAGTATAAGCAGAGGATATATAGCTGAGTGATAAGGAAATTTGCTTTGCAACTTTATGGTTTTAACCGTTTAACATTCACATTATTCTGTTGAAAGTAATACTTTCAATTCATGTTGTTTTGAATTAATCATGCATTATTTTGTAGCTTTGAGATTTTGATGAGATAACTGTTGATTTTTATAATGATTTTGTAGGGTTGATGTGAGAGGCAACATCTGACCAGTTTGAACATAAAACAGGCAGAATATTTTGGCTGGATTTGGCCAGTTTAAATGCTAAAGGATCAAGTCATGTCATTTTAGGCAAATGTCTTCTGTTATAGCTGCAAACTGACTAATGAGTGAACAATTGGATAATATTGTTCAAGGTATATTATATCTGAAAAAAGAGTTGGGATGGTCATAGTGGAAGTGCTTTTGATAATAGTTTTGCTCTATTGATACCAAAATAGGCTAAGCAAGAACAACTCATATAGACAGGCAGACATTCATGTAGAGCAGTAGAGGATGAAGAAGAGAGGTGAATGAAGAATAGATGTGTATGGAAGATGAAAATTGCAACAAATGTAAGTCAATATGATAGCCAATGTCTTTTAGTGTCATGTATTGTGTTGTAGTGATTTTGCTGTTTAATTGAAGAATTAGGTCTTTCATCAAAAGTCATCCAACTTTGCCTGTCCCTTATTTTCGAACATAGTGTCTCTAAGGTTACATTATTGAATGTATCCTTCCTTTATGGAAACAATTGTGAGTAATTTGAAGAAGATTTGGAGATTATTTCTAGTGGATCATGTAGAGATTCTCTCAGTGGCTTGTTATACTGTATTGTATAGTATTATATGATGTCATAGTGTGTTATGTTATCATTGTTGTGATATCATATAATGTTGCATTATGTTGTATGTACTGATAACATTAAATACCAATAACAGAAAAAACAAAAACAAAGTTTCTCCAAAATAAGTGTCAGAGTCAACCATATACGATGATCTGGGTCAGTCCACTTACAACAGGAGATTACTCTAACACACCAAAGGCAAATGTATTCTCGCAGGTCTTACCACCAATCTGAACCTACCAAGTTAGAGTAAGCCCATTCAGCTACACCTATTTTACCACTCTTTGGCCACATTATGCTACAATTGTAGTGAGAAATGCATTGTTGGATAACAATAATGATAAGAATGATCACTTCTTTCATAGGCACAAAGCCAGAAATTTTTTGGAGAAAGGGCGAGAACAAGAACAATAATAACTGTTTCTGATTTAGAGACAAGGCTAGCAGTTTTTAGGAGAAAGACTTAGTTGACACTATCTACTCCAGTACTTGACTGATACTCTATTTTATTGACCCTGGAGGGATGAAAAGCAAAGTTGACCACAGCAACAATTTGAATTGAGAATGTAAAAAGTGGGAATAAATAGCACAAAGCATTTAGCACAAACAAAAACAACAAAAATGATGATAATAATAATAATAATAATAATATAATAATAATAATAATAATAATTATTATTATTATTATTATAATAATGTATCCAAGACGAGATTTGATAGTGAATTGGCTAAATAGTGAATAATGATATAATAATAGTGAATTGGCTAAAAACAATATAATGAGATTTTGCATTTGATTTGCGAGATTCCACACACATACAAGCATGCATATATACAGGCATAAGACCAATTTTCAGACAGACTCAGACCAGACCTTGGAGTGAGAGGGGAAGTCACTAATTCACTGAAAAGGTCATGATTCTGCCAAACAACTGCCCTTAACATTTGTTTCTAATGTAGGCACAAGGCCAGCAATTTTGAGGGAAAGGAACCAGTGACTAGCACTAATCCCAGTGCTTGACTAGTACTTTATTTTATTGACTTCAGTGGGATGAATAATAAAGTTGACCTCAGGGGGATGTGAGCCCAGAATGTAAAAATGCAGGAACAAAAACTGCAAGATATTTAATCTGACATATTAATTATTCTGTCTAATAATAATAATAATAATAGTTTCAAATTTTGGCATAAGGACAGAAATTCTAAGGTACGTGCTAAGTAGATTACATCAACCCCAGTGATGAACTGGTAACTATTTTATTATTGCAAAAGCAGGAAAAGCAAGTTGACCTTCATAGAATTTGATTTCAGAATGTAAACAGCTCAAAGAAATACCTCTTAACATTTTGTCCATCTCTAATAATAATAATGATTTCAAATTTTGACACAAGAACAGCAGGTTTGGAAGAGGGGGTTAAGTTGAGTACATTCACCTCAGAGTTTAACTGGTACAAAGTTGACCACAATGGAATTTGAACTTAGAATGTAAAGGTGGAAGAAATACCACAAAGCATTTTGCCTGGCATGCTAATGATACTGCTAGCTCATTACTTTAATAATAATAATAATAATAATAATAATAATGATGATGATGATGATGATGGTGGTGGTGGAAGCTCAAGACTGAAAGCAGAGACTGAAAGTTTCATATTGGCTGCACAAGATCAAAGCTTGCTTATCAAAGACTACCAGGCTAATGTTCTTCAAAACGGTTCTGACCCTAAATGCAGATTCTGTGATAAATTTGATGAAACAATAGACCATCTTGTCTCAGGATGTCCTGCACTGACACCAAACGAATACAAAAATCGCCACGATAGGGTAGGACAGTATTTACACTAGAAAATATGTAAACACTACAAAACCAGCACCCCTGCTTACTGGTATGAGCATCATCCTGAGCCAGTCTTTGAAGGTAAAAATGTCACTATCCTCTGGGATTTTCCAGTCAACATTGACAGACCAATCCAGGCTAATCGACCAGACATAGCCATTAAAGACAGGGAAGAAAATACTTGAAGACTAATAGATGTAAGTGTTCCCACTGATAAAAATATATTTGTAAAGGAATTTGACAAATTAAGTAAATATAAGGACCTGGAAATTGAAATACAAAAAATGTGGCATCTTAAAGTGAGAACTGTTCCTGTTATTGTGGGTACCCTAGGTATGATAAGAAAGTGATGTCAGAAACATCTAGATAATATCTCAGGAGAACCATGTCTCAGATAAATCCAAAAGATTGTGCTGACAAGTACTGCCTACATCCTTAGAAAAACCTTATCAATTTAAATATCTGTGTTGTATTACATGAAGCTATTTCACAACTGTCCCTGTTACTTCTCCTCCCCAAGCTTTCAATCATACTGTATGTTTTAATGTGGACCCTTGTCCACTTGTATGTCATTGTTGGCATTGTAATATTCTTGTCACCACTATTAAGTTGTAATGGTATTCCGTGTCTATTTAGCTTTGACTTGTCTATCATGCTATCACTGACATCTCTGCAAGACAATGACTTTGAAACATCTACCTTGACAGTAATTCAAACTTGTATACATCACGTAACTGACACTGACTCCAACTGAAAACTCATATGACTCTTCTGCTACTACTGACCTCCTACAATGACTGACTGTCTGGCTTTATAGTGGCCTACACATACCACTTTGTCATGTGGGAAAGGGAGTACCATTTTCACTGTAACATCTCTTATCCTTCCCTTGCCCTAAGATGCTGGGTATGTCTCAGCAAGTGATTGTAACAAACATGCAGATTAAAAGTAAATAATAATAATAATAATAATAATAATAATCCTTTCTACTATAGGCACAAGGCCTGAAATTTTTTGGGGAAGGGGACTAGTTGATTACATCAACTCCAGTGTTTCACTGTACTTAATTTATCGATTCTAAAAGGATGTGGGGCAAAGTCAACCGTGGCAGAATTTGAACTCGGAATGTAGTGATGGGTGAAATACCACTAAGCATTTTGACCGGCGTGCTAATGATTCTTATTTCTTTAATGCCCACAAGGAGCTAAACATAGAGGGGACAAACGGGCAGACAAAGGGATTAAGTCGATTTCATTGTCCCCAGTGCGTAACTGGTACTTAATTTATCAACCCCGAAAGGATGAAAGGCAAAGTCGACCGTGGCAGAATTTGAACTCAGAACGAAACGGCAGACGAAATACTGCTAAGCATTTTGCCTGGCGTGCTAACGTTTCTGCCAGCTCACCGCCTTCGACATGCTAATGATTCTGCTAGCTCACTGCCTTAAAAAATAAATAAATAAATGAAATAATAATAATGGCTTCTTTTATTGCAATAAGGGTGTTGCATGAGGGAACAAAAGGTGAAATTATACAAAATGTTGGGCTTACATTGAAGATGATGATGATCATCATCATTATGGTGATTCTGAGGTTGATGATTTATGTATTTGTTAAATAATAATAATTATTATTATAATGCAAGCGTAAACACTACAGCAAGATTTTTACAAACACTGTAACAGGTTGTAACATAACACTTTTGACCAATTTTGTCGTCAGTCAACGAGAGGCCGTTAATTAAAGCTAATGTAAATCAAACGATCTAGTTTGATTGGCACTTATCATTTGACAGAGAGAGAAAGAGGTGGGGAATACAAAAAGAAGAGAGAGAGACAGAGGAGGAGGAGAACAAACAGAAAGAGTAGGAGGTTGTGATAGAATTGTTGTGTGCATGTGTGTATGTGTGTGTTGATTAATCAGTCTGAAATGTCTTAGAGCTGAGATTAGTCTCCTTTCACAGCAAACACTAAGAGGATTGCAGTGGTGATGGTAGAGGTGGTGGTTGTAGTGGTGAGTTCCAGTTAGACCTTTGCAGATACAATCGCTTTTTGTTCAATTAAGGAGATTATGTGAAAACGGTGTAATCTTGTCACTGCAGTCTGACGTCTTAAGAAAGGATTGGTTACATCGGAGAAGAACAAGTGAGTTTCAGTTGATGTATTAAAGGAGACACATTGAAGTAATGGTCATTAGGTTCTCGTCAGAAGGACTGAACGTTGTAGCTTGTGGTTACGTTGTGTAAAGAATGAGTGGCTAACCAAGACAGTAGCATGTTAGACAAACAAACAAGACTTTAGTAGTTCATATCCTGTAACCATCACTGTATTTATTGTACGTGAGTCCAAAACATCTGACTCTCAAATGGTAAATGCACCAAGCTTTGTGGTTCTCAGCACTTTTGTAGCTCAGTGCTGCAATTCAGTAAATGGATTTTACAAACATCCCCTATTTCAGTGGCAGTGGCAGCTGCCAGTGATTAGGGAGTGATGGTGATATCATCATCATCATCATCATCGTTTAGCATCTGTTTTCCATGCTAGCATGGGTTGGACGGTTCAACTGGGGTCTGTGAAGCCGGAAGGCTTCATCAGGCCCAGTCAGATCTGGCAGTGTTTCTACGGCTGGATGCCCTTCCTAACGCCAACCACTCCGTGAGTGTAGTGGGTGCTTTTTACGTGCTACCCGCACAGGTGCCAGACAGAGCTGGCAAACGGCCACGAACGGATGGTGCTTTTATGTGCCACCGGCACGGGGGCCAGGCGAGGCTGGCAACGGACACAAACGGATGGTGCTTTTTATGTGCCACCGGAAATATATATTAAAAAAAACAAAACATCAACAATGGAATCGGGGCCAATGAGTAGCTGATTTGGGGCCAATGATTATGGAATGTTAGTGAATTGGGGCCAGCAGTTAGAAAGTGTTGGTGAGTTGGGGGCCAATGGCTAGGGAGTGTTAATGAATTGGGGCCAGTAGTTAGGGAGTGTTGATGAATTGGGGATAATGGTTAAGGAGTTCTGGTGAATTTGGGCCAGTTCTTAAAGAGGGCTGGTGAGCTGGGGACAGTGATTAGGGAGTATTGGTGATTTGGAGGCTAATGGATAGCAAGCGTCGACAATTCAAAGCCAATGATTAGGAAGCATGAGTAAATTGGGGCCAATGTTAAGGAATGTTGATGATTTGGGGGTCACCGATTAAAGAGTGTTGGTGAGGTCACCAATGGAGTAATAGTTAAGGGACTCTTGGTGAATTTGTAAGTCAGACTTAATTGGTTAAGAGGTTTAACACCTGTAAAATTTTGATAATCTGATCCCCACCCACCAAAACTCAAAACATCCCTTAAAAAAAATCAGAATTCCAGTTAAATGGAAAAGCTGGAGAGGTGGAAATATATTTTGCTATCCAGTAATAAACGCAAGAAATACATTAAGAATCTCAACTCTTATCAATGTGGATGATAATGACAATAATAAATGCATCAAATGAAAGGAATAAACGAATAAAACGATTAATAAATGACCACTTGGTATCTCAAACAAGTGTAGCATTAATCAGCCAGCTTTAAGAGTTAATTATAATTGTTATAGAATTAGAAGAATGGTACAGAAGATAATGGTATATCTGTGATATAGCTGGCTTCTTGTAAAGAAGAACAAACTTTTACTGGTTGATGGAGGAGGCTTCAGTTTTGAGAGATAATATAACATTTCCCCAGCCCTGATAACCACAGGGTACCTTTTGTTACTTGGATGGTACTCCATACTGACAGGGGGAGATAAACAGTGTGTGTGTGTGTAAATATATATATATATATACATATATATATATATATATATATATATATATATATACAAGTAAAGGAGTGAATGAATGAGAGAGCAAAGTACGGAGAAAGAGGGAGACAGAGAGAAAGGTAGGGAGATAGAGAGAGAGTGTGTATGCCTGAGAAAGTGAAGCTAGTAAATGAATGAAAAAGAGAAAGTAAAAGAATGGGAGAGAGAGAGAGAGGGAGAGAGAAAGAGAGTGTGTGAGAGAGAGAGAGAGAGAGTGAGTGAGTGAGGAAGATATAAGAAAAAAGAGAGGGAGACAAGCAAATAGTTTTGCAGAAGCTGATGATGATGGTACTTAGAAAACATGATGAGTGCAGCTGAAGTATGGTCACTTCCTGTAATGCCAGCATCAATGTATTCAATATAGTGGAAGACAATTTGAAGAATGCAGTGTGGAAAGAGTGAGAGAGAGAGAGAGAGAGAGAGAGAGAAAGGAAGGGAGAGAGGGGAGAGGGAGAGAGAGTAGTGGTGGTGGCATTGGTAATAGTAGTAGTGGTAGTAGTAGAATGACAATAGGTGGCATCAGTGGCAATATCTGAGGTGATGTGGATGACACTGATGATGACATAAACACAGTATCACTGGTATTAACATGCTTCAGAGAATATCACATTAATAAATGGGGAAATATCTAGATCAACACAGCTATAACACTACAAGGTGTGGGATTTCACAAATGTAACAATACAAGAAGGATATGACAATGATAGCAATAAATGATGTTCTTTTCTACTCTAGGCACAAGGCCTGAAATTTTGGGGGAGGGGGCCAGTCAATTAGATCAACTGGTACTTAATTTATCGACCCCGAAAGGACGAAAGGCTAAGTCAACCTCAGCGGAATTTGAACTCAGAACGTAAAGACAGATGAAATACCTCTAAACATTTCGCCTGGAGTGCTAACGTTTCTGCCAGCTCGCCACCTTAATAGCAATAAATGATATTCTAGAAAGATATTACAGCTACAGTAGAAACGATTACTTAAAAAAAGGTCATTACACTTAGGAAACTGAATAACAAAGATATAATGAGCCTATGAGGGGCCTCTGAGAGGTCACTTGAGATGCAAGAAATAGTAGCAAAATACCCCTCAAACACAACTGTTTTGTTAAAGGATATATTGGATACTGTGGTCTGGCAGAAAAGGTTCTATGTTCATGGTTGGAATACTTTTAATCATAGATCTACTTGATCAGAGTTTACCTGGGGCTAAATAGTAACAAGAACAATTATAAGGTTGTCCCAAAAGTTCGTAGAAAGTCTTGGAAAATAATGGTCTTTATTTTGAGGAATAATTTTTGTTGTTTTTGTTAGTACTTGGCGAGTAAAAATTCAATTTTCGCAAGTGTTTACGAACTTTTGGGACAACCTAATATAATAGTTGCATTGCAGGCCTTGCCTGAACTCTACAAAGCTCAGATAATGCCCATGATGGAGTTCTGCCCTCATGTCCGGGGACAGTGCTGCTGCTGCTGCTGCATATAGAGAGAACCTGACTGCACTCTCAAAAGGACCATTTGACTGACTGACGTAAAATCTCTGACAGACATGCTCTAGCTTTTAGCCTTGTCTCTCTGGTCTTCCCACTACCGCTATAATGGTTTCTGATCTCAGATCTAGATGGGCATATTTCACCTTCATTCAAGCATTCTCATCACACCTGCCTCTTCTCTTCTCATTAGTCTTGTTGTGTACAAAACTCAGATCTTGCACTAATGACTCCATTTAGTCTGCTCTTCCTTCTCAGAAAAATCAGCTCTCAGGAATTTCTTCCCTGTTCATGCTTTTCTCACAGGTGTTGACTTACAAATGTTCAAGAAGAAGATTAATGACATCGGTCTCTCTACTCTAGGGTGGGGGATATCCTGCAAATCATGGCTACTACTGCTTCTTACATCACATCTATAATACCGATTCACTGCTTCCATATTAATCTTATGTCAAAATTTTACTGAAAATTTTCAACATGTGCTCCATCTGTATCCCTGCAAATTTCAAATCTATCTTTAGTGCTGCAAAAGACACTTCAAAGCATTTTAGGAGCTATCTCCTGCACTGCTAACTGAATACCAACTGAAGTTCAGCTAAACTATTGTCCCTGGGGATGGAAGTAGAGAAAATGATTGCAGCCAAATTGAAAAAAATAAAAAATTGATAGTTTTAACACATATTAAATATGATAAACATAAATAAAAGTCAGTTTTTAAAAATATTGTCCAATTTTCACTGAAATAAATAGTAATTCTGGGACACCCTGTATATTAGAGACAATATCTACAAAGATATTGCAATTATAAAACTAAGAGCACTTAAAAGGATATCATGGTTGTGATGGAGAGATTAATTAGATTATTGTTTATAAAATTTCTGAAAAGATACTGCCGCAGTTACAAAATAGATAGAATATGAAGAAGGATTTTCTGTTTATAATTGAGAATATTAAAACAGATACGAAAATTATTTCTTGTGATGATGATATACCATTGATAATATTAGGCATATTTAGGATATTTAGGGTGGAGAAAATATTGAAAATAATAAAGAAAATACAAAACCAAAATTCAAGCTTCATGTGAACAGTCACCTGGCTAGAAATAGCAGCAAAATCTCCCCCCAACAAGCACCTTTAACAAAATGAATAACACATTAGATGATGTAACCCTAGATACACTATGGCTGAATAGAAGATAGGAAGATCAACACTAGGATGCCTTTGATTATAAAATCTATTTGATTAGGATTGATCTCTGAGCTGAACAACAATAAAAACAAAATACCCAAAACTGTATCACAGCTATAATATACGAGATATATATATTATTTACATATATTCTGTATTATGTTCTATAATATATATGACTGAAAGGATATCATAGTTATAAATGATATATAAAGGAATATGACACAAGGAGTAGGGATTTCACTCTTTAGTGGAGATTCTATTATGTTCATGCCTTTTTTGGCACGTAAAAAGCACCATCCGTTCGTGGCTGTTGTCAGCCTCGCCTGGCCCCCGTGCCGGTGGCACATAAAAAGCACCATCCGATCGTGGCCATTTGCCAGACTCGTCTGGCACCTGCGCCGTAAAAAGCACCCACTACACTCATGGAGTGGTTGGTGTTAGGAAGGGCATCCAGTCGTAGAAACATTGCCAAATCAAACTGGGCCTGGTGCAGCCTTCTGGCTTCCCAGACCCCAGTTGAACCGTCCAAACCCATGCTAGCATGGAAAGCAGCCAGAATCCGTCAAATCATACCCTACCATCTTAAAAGAAAATTGTCCCTTTGAAATGATATAATTCTTGATATACAAAGACACTGGATAGTCACAGCAGGAACCCCTTTGAAAATAGTTTAGAGCTGACTTGTGTTAAACAACAACATTAACAGGGTAAGTGAAATGAAGTGCAACTTGAAACATAAATGGACATAACTTGTACCTAAATATAACTTGTAGCTGTTTAAATGCAGAGGAGACTGACCATGATTTGGTTCTAGATTTTCTGTAATAGGCACAGGAGTGGCTGTGTGGTAAGTAGCTTGCTTACCAACCACATGGTTCCAGGTTCAGTCCCACTGTGTGGCACCTTGGGCAAGTGTCTTCTACTATAGCCTCGGGCCAACCAAAGCCTTATGAGTGGATTTGGTAGATGGAAACTGAAAGAAGCCCGTCATACATATGTATATATATATATGTATGTGTGTATATGTTTGTGTGTATATGTTTGTGTGTCTATGTTTGTCCCCCCAACATCGCTTCACAACCAATGCTGACGTGTTTACGTTCCTGTAACTTAGCAGTTCGGCAAAAGAGACTGATGGAATAAGTACTAGGCTTCCAAAGAATAAGTCCTGGGGTTGATTTGCTCAACTAAAGGTGGTGCTCCAGCATGGCTGTAGTCAAATGACTGAAACAAGTAAAAGAGTAAAGAGTAATAGCATCTAATCAGTTGTAAAAATTTGTACTATTCACAGATTTCCTCCTCCTATTTCTACAAATCTTAAGGCCCTACAAAAGGGGCCACAGACACTGTCCTTCATTCACTGATGAAGCGGCAAATAAACAAATAAACTTAAAATTGTGAAATTTTGGTAGTTTTTGCTAAATTCCAATTTCTTCCATAAAGTTAGATTTAATACAAAATTCTTTACACAGCAAAACTAAATTATATTTTGGATATTATCACAAGTGGTTTACTTTAAAGAAATGCACCTTTGACTCCAAGGGCTCGTCAATGTCAGTGAACAGTTCTCCAATTTCAATACCATTAACCAAATTTACATTGTTTTAAATTCACAATACCACCAAATGAAATGGTATGCGTAACAAACTTTAACAAATCTAATAAATGACCAATAGACTTCGTATAAATCTTGTGGTGACTTACTTCACTGAAAGTCCGTCTGACAAGAGAAGCAAGGGGAATTTAAAATGAAACCAATAATTACATTTGAAATTCAAACCAGTAGAGCCATGTCAGGAATAAAAATAAAAAAAAAAAGACAGTAATCTGATAAGATATGAACAAGTGAACTAAGATCTCTGACAGGAATGTTTATGAAGTATTAAATTGGTGAGTGTGGTTTACAACGGAGATAGATTGCAGGCTAGGTTGTTGTGGCATGTACTTACTTATATACATACGTATTTATCTACCTCTATCCATCGGAGAGTATGCATACATGTGTACATGTATGTGTATGCATGAGTGTGCATATGTGTGTGTATATATATAAATAGGTATGTGTGTATGTGTGTCGGTGTATACACACACATTATATATCTATATTTATATACACCTATTTATATATATTATATATTTATATCTATATGCATATATATGTGTGTGCGAGTATATGTTTGTACATATGTATATATGCATGTGTGTGCATATATGCATATGATATATATATACATACATATATATATATATATATATATATATATATATATATATATATCTATATATATCTATATGTGTACATGTATGTACACATGTGCATATATACATATATATGTATGCATCGCTCTCTCTCTCTCTCTCTCTCTATATATATATATATATATATATATATTTATAAATTTGAATTAGTGCTTAAGCACTGGAAACAGATATCTATGGAATTGAAGAGATCAATTCTTTAACATGTTGTTAAGCTCCATTATATTATTACTTCAATGCAATAGCTATAACAAGAATGAATTTGTATACAAGTGGCAAAAACAAATATTCAGAGCAGAATATTAGGAAGAACAGAAAACAAAGATTTCGGAGATATTTCAAAATTCCATTTGTTTTGCTCTACAATTGTTTCCATGGTTTAAGTGCAAGCATCAGCAACCATATAATCATTATATAATTAATACATAATCAATAAATTTAGTTGGATATGATGAGCAAGTCATTTCATCAGGAGCAATTTTTGAAATATAAATGGAAACAAGTGTAGAGCAAAGCAAATAGAATTTTGAAAAGATCCCTGAGCTAGTCTATATTTTTGAGATGAGGAATTATGTACATTATTTACAATGGACAGAAAGGTGTCTTCACCTTGTTTGTTGTTACCACTGAGTAAAACCACCCATGGAAGAGAATATGACCAAAAACTGCATATGCTCCATCTCATGCAGTTGCAGTAGGTCATACAAAGACAAAACATGCCACCCCATTAAAAAAGGGTAGAGGAACATCGTTAAGTTGTGACATGAGGGGATATTGAAAATTTGGGTATAGCTGATCATGTACAGAAAAACAGAGACCAGCTTCCCCTGTGGAATGAAGTTGAAATAATAGATGGAGAATACCACTGGAAAATACGAAAATTAAAAGAGGCAGCACATATGCTAGGATACGATAACCTCCTAAGCAGACTTAGTGCAGATATGAATGTAATATGGGAACAGATATTAAGAAAAGATAAGATATTAGATTTATAAGCCCAAAATTTCACTCTATATTTGCCTACAGGCATATAGCATTAGTGGATAAGAACGTGGGCTACAAACCCTCATATTCTGAATCCAATCCCAGACAGGGACTTGCAAAATAATGTCAAGAAAAAATAACATCAGCAAAAAAAAAAAAAAAAAGAATACCTTAGGAATAAGAACAGAGTACCCCATTAGTCAAATAATGGGTTGGGTTTAAAATTCCACCAGAACACTGGATGAAATCTGAAGAGTACATCAGCCCAACAAACAAGGTGAGGATACCTATCTGTCCATTGTAAATAATGTATTACTGAGCTATTTTGTTTTCTATTTTCATATATATATATAGCATTAACTGATATGTGTGTGTTCAAATTATGTAGTAGCTCAAAATTAAAATTTTTATGTAGATGATTTGCTTAATGCATATTGAAAAGTCAGATGCTACAATGATCATCTTAGGAAAGGTCCTTTTATAGATGTATTGTGTAAAAAAATATATATATATATCTTTAAGTATATTGTACTTTTAGCACACTACATTTATAAAGGAATCTTTCCTGAGAGAACCAGTGCAACTTATCAATGATATACTTGCATTAAAATCAAAGTGTAATGTGTATATATACATAAATACATGTACATATACATATATAAACATATGTATGTATGTGTGTGTGTGTATGTATTATTATTAATAAAATTCAATATTATATTCTCATAACAGCAAATTCACCAATCCTTTTCATACAACTTAATAAAACCACAACAATCATCAGAAGAGGGATAATGTGGCGTGGGCTCTTTGCTAACGGCTGTCTGATTATTGGTTACATAAAACTCTGACTTAAAGTTTGGGAAGTCTTGTTAGCTTCAATAAAATACTATATATACATACATACATACATACATACATACATACATACATACATTATATATATATATATATATATACACACATAGATACACACACACACGTACATACATACAGACAAAGCAGGCATTAAGGAAAGGCATCAAAAGTACCTTATTTTATGTATGTTTAAATACAAACCCACAAACACACACTTTCTGGTAGTAGTATACACCTATCCAGTCTAAGTGGTGGAAAAACTGTTATTTAAAGTAATTTAAAACACCAGTTAAATAGTAATTAAACAGTAGTTTATGGTAAAGCCTCATACAGACATTTGAGCATCAGCGTTTACCAGACAATTTATGTGTGTTTGTGAATTAAATTTCCTCTTTGAGTGGTACAAAAAAGAAAAATAGTCCAACAAAATAAATCAGATATGTCAAATTCCTGGCCCGTGGGCCACTTCCAGCCCTTGCAGCAATTTCATTTGGACTGCAGGACCATTTTGATATCAGCATGAAATTGGTCCAAATGGCGACATCAGCAAAGAGAGTGCTTTTCTGCCCTCAGCAACACTCATACCTTCTTGTTATAACTACATATACAGAGTGTGTGTGGCTTAAGCAGGCCATTACATTATATATAGCACTGACTGCACTACCTTTCTTACTAAGGGTGTCACCAAAAGTAGCAATAATTTAATACACGACTAGAAACAACACTATTGTAATTATTACACCCTGTCTGTACAAAAAAACACATTAAAGAGGCATGATAACACAACCACAAGTCTTAATTGCAACTGCAACAAAGCATGCTGAGAAATGCTTCCTTTGAGTCTCTAATCGCGTGTTGTGAAGCGCTGATGATGCAAAATCTACTAATCCCATGATGCATTGCAACAGCTGCCTTACCGCTCTTTCGGGTGATCATTTTCACATGATGTCATTCA
The DNA here is from genome assembly GCF_006345805.1 of Octopus sinensis. Classification (NCBI taxonomy): domain Eukaryota; kingdom Metazoa; phylum Mollusca; class Cephalopoda; order Octopoda; family Octopodidae; genus Octopus; species Octopus sinensis. The sequence goes on from NC_043011.1 coordinate 51,529,382, forward strand.
GTAGTAGTTGCTATTTATATCAATGGCCAAGAGAAAAGTCAATGCTGGAAACCGAGCCTTTGAAATCCAGTGGGAAACTGAGTACATGTTTATTGACATTGATAGCAAACCCATGTGTCTTAATTGTGGTGCTAATGTTGCTGTAATTAAAGAGTATAATCTCAAATGCCACCACAAGACAAAACATCAGGACCAGTATAAATACCTCACTGCTGAGCAGAAGCAACGGAAAGTAGACAAGTTGAAGAGGTGTCTCACATTACAACAGACCTTTTTAACCAAAGCAAAATCACAAAGAGAAGCTGCTATTAAAGCAAGTTTTATTGTGGCAGAGGAGATTGCAAAATCAGCCCAGCCATTTTTACTGAAGGAGAGTTTGTGAAGAGTTGCGTGATGAAAATGTGTGACATTTTGTGTTCAGACAAAAAGCAACTGTTTGCTAATATGAGATGGCCACTGATTTGAAAACACAGTTGATTGAAAAAGGAAACGATTTTGTTGCATACTCTCTTGCTGTGGATAAGACTACTGATATGACTGATACGGCAGTTCATGGATAGTAAAGGAAAAGAATTCAAAGTTCTGCAGGATGAAAAGTGGAAATGCGAGTTGGCGTTTCTGGTTGACTTAGCTGCGCATCTCAATGTTTTAAACATCCAGCTCCAGGGACCAGGATCACATGATCTGTGATATGTATGATGCAGTGAAGGCATTTCAAGTGAAGCTGCGTTTATGATAGAAACAAATGCACCAACTGAACTTGTCTCACTTTCCCTGTTGCCAAGTAATGTTGAGCCAAGTCAGTGACATGGTGTTCCCAAAGCAACACTTTGCTGATAAAATGAGTGCACAAAACTGAATTTACATGGCGCTTTAGTGACTTTGAAGCACAGAAAAATAACTTTGAGCTGTTTTGCAACCCATTTGCTGTCAATGTAGAAACTGCACCTGTACAGATTCAAATAGAGTTGATAGAACTGCAGTGTAGTGGGATATTAAAAGCAAAGTACGACTCTGTGGGGCCTGCACAGTTCACTCACTTCATACCTGAAGCAATGCCCCAGTTTTGTTTACATGCAGCTTGAACGCTGTCTTTGTTTCGAAGCACATATCTGTGTGAGCAACTGTTCTCTGAGATGAAGAATAAAACATCACATAGGAGTCATCTCACAGATGAACACCTGCAATCCATCCTGATAGTCTCAACAACACAGAACCTTACCCCAAACATCAATGAACTCACTGCCAAGAAAAAATGCCAAGTATGTAGCTTGGACAAAATTGCATAAAGAAAATTGATAGTTTTGATTTATTATTTTAATTTTTCACAAAAAGCACATTTTTTATTTATATTTTCTTTTTTTTTTTTGTTTGCAACATGTTCTTATTTTAAACTTTTATAATTTTGACAGGAGATATTTTTATGCAGAGCAAAATATTCTATGTAATTTAAGTTAAAGTTAATTTATTTTTGGAATAATATTATATACCATCTGTTTCAATACATGTTCATGTTCAAAAAGTTTTAGTCTGTTCAATAAATGTTTATCCTGCTCGGCTCACAACCTAAAGTGTACTCTGAGTTTTGACCCCCTGTGCGATTGAGTTTGACACCCCTGGAATAAATAGACATAATTTTATGGGGACTGACAGGAATTAGATAAGGTGTATTTAGTGCTTCATTAATCTAAAACATGCCTCATATAAAACTAACTAAATGAAATAATCTGTCACAAGGAAGTGGAAATTCTCTTGGTTCCCATTGATACAGCAAATGTCAAATGGCTTGGTTCTTGTGACACTGATAATCTGACAAAAGAATATGCAGGTTGTGATAGCTGCTGAAGCAGTAGATGGTTTGTCTATGCCAGGCAAAAATGGTTCCAGGCTTCATAATTGTTTCCATAATATTCAGTTTACAAAGGAGATCTGCAGGAGCCATTACTGTTTCATTGAGGCAAGAGACACAAGAAAGTGAGAGAATTACATCGTTCTAATGAGATAAGAGCAGTTGATGAAAACTACTGAAGCAGGGCTCTGTATAGCAAGAGCCATTGGTGATCTCTTGACAGATTCTGTAAAACAAAAGCATTGTTTTCTTGAGATGAAAGCTATTAATGAAAGCTGATAAAGCAGATCTTTCAAGCTGTAACACTATGTGATGAGGATCTTTAGAGCAGAGTGCATTGTTTTATTACAGAATGTGCTTAGAAAGAGTGTGCATTATTTGGGTTACTTCAGTTCTTGTATAATGTCTACTTTTGTTGTCATACAGTATAATAGTAAAGAATGGTCAGTCCAGAATGTGGATGATTGGTATCCACGTTGCAAGGCCACTCACTATTGGTAAAACAATATATACCTGCAATGGGCGGCGAGCTGGCAGAAACGTTAGCACGTTGGGTGAAATGCGTAGCCGTATTTCGTCTGCCGTTACGTTCTGAGTTCAAATTCCGCCGAGGTCGACTTTCCCTTTCATCCTTTCAGGGTCGATAAATTAAGTACCAGTTACACACTGGGGTCGATATAATCAACTTATTCTGTTTGTCTGTCCTTGTTTGTCCCCTCTGTGTTTAGCCCCTTGTGGGTAGAAAAGAAACAAATATATACCCGCAAGAAGTCAGCTGTTTTTGTGCCATACCTTTTCCAAAAGGTTTATAGATTGTGAAATTTGCCGCCACCACTCTAGGGAGTTGGGTAATGTAGGGCTACTATTGATTATGCAGTCAATGAATAGATGTGATGTTGACTGAATCTTAAATAAGCTGCAAATAAATCTGTAGGTGCAAGTTTGTATTGTTGGCACTGTCAAAACTATAATTTCCCCTAGGTACAAGTGTAGGTGTGTTGTTAAGAAGCTTGCTACCCGATTGTGTAATTTTAGATTAATTCCAATGCACCTTGGGCAAGTTCCTTCTGCTATTGCTCTAGGCTGACCAAAGCCTTGTGAGTGGGTTTGGAAGACAGAAATTGAAAGGAGCTCATCATATGTGTGTGTGTGTGTGTGTGTGTGTGTGAGTGAGAGAGAGAGAGAGAGAGAGAGAGTGAGTGTGTGTGTGTGTATATGTATGAATGTATGTATGTATGTATGTATGCCACAGAACCTCACAAAGCTAGACACCAATATTTAAGCATTATCTAAGCCTAATTAAATCACCTATAAAAAAAACTAAACAATACCAATGTAAGTGATCTTCACAAAATGGCTGTGTGGTAAGTAGCTTGCTTACCAACCACATGGTTCCGGGTTCAGTCCCACTGTGTGGCACCTTGGGCAAGTGTCTTCTACTATAGATTCGGGCCGACCAAAGCCTTGTAAGTGGATTTGGTAGACGGAAACTGAAAGAAGCCCGTCGTATATATGTATATACATAAATGTATGTGTGTGTGTGTATATGTTTGTGTGTTTACGTCCCCGTAACTTAGCGGTTCGGCAAAGGAGACCGATTGAATAAGTACTAGGCCTACAAAGAATAAGTCCTGGGGTTGATTTGCTCGACTAAAGACAGTGCTCCAGCATGGCCACAGTCAAATGACTGAAACAAGTAAAAGAGTATACTTTCCACTTTACAAGAATGAAGGACAACTCAGAATAATGAGACAAAGATATAAGAAATTCACAACCAAGCATAACAAATGCATAGTATGTACATGTTTCTATATGTGTATTTATGTATACCTTGTCTTGACATCATGTGATGGTTGTAAACAAGCATCACCATGATACAAGTGAGGTTGTTTGTTCCCAATCTGCCTTGAAAACCATGCTTGGCCATGGGGAAAAGAATAATTTGCTTGGAAACAGGTGAGAGTTGGTGACAGGAAGGGCATCCAACCATAGAAAATCTGACTCAACGAATTTCATCTGACCCATGCAAGCATGAAAAAATGGATGATGATGATGATGATGATGGTGGTGGTGATGATGATGATGATGATGATAATTATGACACTGTTGATGATGTTCCACACACGCACAAATTTGGGTCTCTATATGTTTAGTGGGAATATGACCTCCACACCTGCAAAGCTCCTCTCTGTGACACCTGCCTGGACAATGTTCTTTTATAGGAACACTAAAAGCCAAAACAGATACCACAAAGCATTTGTCTAATGCTCCAGCAATTCTATCAGTTCACCACTTTGGATTGGTGCTCTAAAAGAATGAGACACATCTGAACTATCAATGCAGAGAGCTGGAACAAATACCATGAGATATTCTTATCGATGCTCCCACAACTTTACGAACTGGTTACCTTATATACACATAAATATATATTTATATTTATGCATAAATATATACTTATATATGAAAAATGATAGAAACATAGATACATATATAAGGGATATCGATATCTATCTATAAATATATATAATTATACACATGGATACAAAAGTATAACATATACTCATACACACACACACCAATCCACTGATAAAAAATTTTGGAAGAAACAATATTAAACATTTTAGATTTGTAAACACTAATATGAAATAATCAAAAGAGGAAGACCAAACCCAGTGATGGGAAACAGACCATGATCTCTTGTTTATCAATCAAACTACTACTACTTCTACTACTACTACTACTGCTGCTGCTGCTGCTACTACTACTACTACTGCTACTGCTGCTGCTGCTGTTTCTACTACCACTATTCTGGTACTATACCAAATATGATTGATGTCTGTGGGTTTATTCTTCTCATATGACTTCAAATTGATGTTTAGTAATATCTATCTATCTATATGCAGAGAGAGAGAGAGAGAGAGAGAGAGAGAGAGAGAGAGAGAAGAGAGAGAGGCAGACAAACTAACATATGAAAGAGATATATTACACACAGTTTACTGTTAAGTACAAATTTATAATGCTAGACTACATACATATGTTTACATGCATACACAAATTCATAAGTACACACACACACACACACGCACGCAACTATTCCCAAACCTGGACTTATAACATGTAACTAACCTGACTATACTGAATACCATGAAGTTATTCAAACTACACTCCATATCATGTAGCTGCTCTGAGCACCATAGACACCATGTAGCTAATCTAACTACACTATACACCATATAACTAACAAAACTATCCTATGCACCAGTGGCTCCCAACCTGTGGTCTGCAGAGGATCTGCAGATCCCTGGTGGTCTGCAAAGGTAATACTAGGAGTCTGTGAAGATGTTAAGCTGACAAGCCTTTCAATATCCTGGGGTCTGTGGGAAAACTCATTTAAATAAAAGGGGTCCTTCATAGTGAAATGGTTGGGAACCACTGCTATACACCATGTAGCTAACCTATCAACATTATAGACCATGTAGCTAACCTAACCACACCATGTATCATGTGGCTAACATATCTACACTTTAGACCATGTAGCTACCCTAACCACAATATATACCATGTTGCTAATCTAAGTACACTATATACCACGTAGTTAACTTAAGTATAATATACACCATGTAGCTACCCTAAACCATGCGACAAACCATGAGAGCAAGTAGCAAACCTAACCACATTATGCTATACATCATGTAGCTAGCCCCAATTACAATATATACCATGTAGCTAACTTAAACACAGTATGCACAAGGTACTTAACCTAACAAGATTATATACCATGTAGCTACACCTAATCACAATAAATATCATGTGGCTAACCTAACCACACTTTATACCATGTAGCTAATTCAATTACAATATCTATTCATGTAGCTGTCCTGGAAACATGCAGTGATGTTGCCTCAACAACATAATTAAAATGAGGGCAGAGATATATTTCTAATAATATTGAGCAGAAGATATTTGACTCTACATTAACTTAGTTAAGGGGCTTTGATGATAATGGAAAATGAAAGGGAGTGGAGAAATGCATGTGCATAGAGGCATGCATTTCTATATGTGTGTGCATATGTAGGTATATATTTGTATATGAATGTGTGCATGTAAGCATGCATGTATGTATGAAAGCTTGTCCATACAGGTTGCTTTTGCATACATGCACATAAATGCATATGGCTGCATGTGTGCCTATTTAACTAGATTATGAATTTGTGTGTGTCTGCATGCGTATATGTACATATATACACTGTTGATGTTACATAGGTGGCTATAAACCTTTATCTCTCACAGGATTTTTTAACCCGGTATTACATGCTACTAATCCTAAGATTAATCTGGGGGTTGAGGGTTCAAGTTCCTCTACAGGCATACATTATCTTTTATTGGTGTAGGCATGGTTGTGTGCCAAAAAGTTTGCTTCCCAACCACATGGTTGCAGGTTCAATCGCACTGCACGGTACATTGGGAAAGTGTCTTCTACTATAGCCTCAGGCCATCTAAAGCCTTGTGAGTGGATTTGGTAGACAGAAACTGAAAGAAGCCCATCATATAACATATATATATATATATATATATATTATATATATATATATATATATATATATATATATATATATATATATATATATATATATATATATATATATATATATATATATATATATATATATACACATATGTGTGTGTGGAGGCGCAATGGCCCAGTGGTTAGGGCAGTGGACTCGCGGTCGTAGGATCACAGTTTCGATTCCCAGACCAAGCACTGTGAGTGTTTATTGAGTGAAAACACCTAAAGCTCCATGAGGCTCCGGCAGGGGGTGGTGGCGATCTCTGTTGTACTCTTTTGCCACAACTTTCTCTCACTCTTTCTTCTGTTGGCCTGCTCGCTTAGCCAGCAGGGTGGCGTCATTTGAAGGCTAAAACAATGCGAAGCACATTGTGACCAGCGATGTGTAGCAACATGTGATAGCCTGGCCGATCATGGTGATATATATATATATACACACACACACACACACACACATATATGTATATAGGGAGAATTCACAAAAAAAACATAAGACGAAGACAGGTGGTGTAGACAACAAACAGATGTATTAGTATAATGCTCGGGAAGTAAAAGAGTCTTTAATGTTTCGAGCCAATGCTCTTCCACAGAAAGGAATACAGAAAGAAACAAAGAGAAAAAATAAGGAATGTGTAGTGGCTAGCAATCTATCATGGTGATATATATGTATGTATATAAATATACACATATATATATATATAGTTTTAAATCACTGAGTGAGAAATTTATAGTAACAGTACCGAACAGCAAAGTTTATTTGCCAACATAATGTGGCAGTCCTACACAGGATGATGTTACTATCTTTTATACAGGCACAGATCATGTTTGGTACCCAGCTGGAAAAGATGTATTCCTAGGGCTAAAAAGCAGTAACATTGTCCTGCATAGAACTGCCACATTATGTTAGCAAATAGACTTTAAATATATATATGTGTGTGTGTGTGTGTGTGTGTGTATGTGTGTCATGGCATTTGTTTGTCCCCAACCACTACTTGACAACCAGTGTTGGTTTGTTCACATCCCTGTACCTTAGTAGATTGGAAGAAGTGACCCATACAATAAGTATCAGGATTAAAAAAAAAAAGTACTGGGATTGATTCATTTGACTAAAAAATTTTTCAAAGCAGTGTCCCAGCATAATGACTGAAACAAATGAAAGATATATATATATATCACAACAAAATGTTTCGTAACTTAAATCTTGCAAAGGTAATTTATATTATTATATTTAATAAGACCTAAACCATTCCAGTCTCTTCTGAACAATTGATCATATTGGAGTTATCACCCTTGTTTGTTGTTTTTAGATTTTAAACACCTGCTAGGGAAAGTGCATAGTCTGAGTTCATTGAAGTTTTTCAAGAAGCTCTATATGTAAGACCCAACTGTATTGATACAGAGAAGTATATAAAAAAACAAATAAATAAAAAGACCGATAGATAGAGAGAAACACAAATAAATAGACAGACAGACAGATAGAAGATACATAGATAGATAGATAAATAAAATAGATAAATAGATCGGTGCAGGAGTGGCTGTGTGGTAAGTAGCTTGCTTACCAACCACATAGGTCCGGGTTCAGTCCCACTGCGTGACACCTTGGGCGAGTGTCTTCTACTATAGCCTCGGGCTGACCAAAGCCTTGTGAGTGGATTTGGTAGATGGAAACTGAAAGAAGCCCATCGTATATATGTATGTATGTATATATGTGTGTGTATGTTTGTCCCCTCCCCCCAACATTGCTTGACAACCAATGGTGGTGTGTTTATGCCCCTGTAACTTAGCAGTTTGGCATAAGAGATCGATAGAATAAGTACTAGGCTTACAAAGAATAAGTCCTGGGGTCGATTTGCTCGACTAAAGGCGGTGCTCCAGCACGGCCACAGTCAAATGACTAAAACAAGTAAAAAAAGAGAGATAGCTAGACAGATAGATAGAAAGATAGACAAAAAAATAGATAGACAGATAGTTAGACAGAGAAATAAATAGAGAGAGAGAGAGAGAGACAGAGAGACAGAGAGACAGAGAGAGTAAAGGAAATGCAGCTGTAAAATTAGAATCTAAAACAAGATCTAAATGCAGCTTAAATAAAGTCCACTTACTTTCCTTTATATATATTTCCCCATCTCCTTCTTGACACCCAATAATCAATGCACTATCAACCCTACGCTTCTCTCTATATACACCCAGTGCCTCTGATAAATGGATAGTAATTAATATAGAGCAAATGAAGCAAAGTGAATTAATGAAAATGTTTAACAGTTTGATGAAGAAAAATAATGGAGAGACTGGCACGTGGCTGTCGCAGTTGCACATGTATCTGCATACATACATGCATACATACTCGTGCATTCATGTATCAATCTATAAATATATATAATACATATACAAAGAGTATATCTATATAGAAATGGATATATACTCTTAAATGTGTGTGTAGGGGGTCATGTTTTACTCTTTTACCGGTTGGTTTGTGTCACTGAACTGCAACAATGCTGGGACACAATCTGGAAAAATTTTACCAATCAAATCAATTCCAGTACTAAATTTATCAGTTTCTTTTTGTTGAACAGCTAAGGTACATAAACGTACCAACACTGGTTGTCAAGTGGTTAGAGACAAAATACAAAGGCATGGAGACACACACCCAAGCAACAAGCTTCCACAGTTTCCATCTTGCAAATTTACACACAAGGCAATTGGTGTTCTGGGACTACATTATAGATCATGTAGCTGATGTAACCACACTATACATCATGTGGTTAACCTATCTACACTGTAGGCCATTTAGCTAACCTAACCACACTATATACCATGTTACTAACCTAAGCACACTATATACCATGTAGTTATTTTAACTATAGTATGCACCATGTAGTTACCCTAAACCATGCTATAAACCATGGGAATGGTTTAGTAAGAGTTACATACATTATATTTGAAGCAGCTCAATTCAGCCCTAAAGTTTCATAGGCTCCTTACAGAAACCTAGCTTGTCAGGCTCAAGTTGCTCACTTGAGCCTGATGAGCTAGATTTCTGTTAGGAATCAACAGAATATAGTAGTAGTAGTAGTAGTAATAGTTGCATGGGGCTGAATCAAATTGTTTTAAATAATAATAATCCCTTCTACTATAGGCACAAGACCTGAAATTTGGGAGAGGGGACTAGTCAATTTCATTGACTCCAGTATTTCACTGGTACTCAATTTAATGACTCCGAAAGGATGAAAGGCATAGTTGACCTTGGCAGAATTTCAACTCAGAGCATAGCAATGTGCAAAATACTACTAAGAGTTTCATCCAATGTGCTAACAATTCTGCCAGCTCACTGCCTTTTTAAAAGTTGTCAGCAGACAGCCACAGGACAATAATAATAATAATAATAATAATAATAATAATAATAATAATAATAATAATAGATGCCTTGATGCAATACCAAGCACTGGCTCTCATGGCTCCTGGTCTTAACTGATTGGAAGTGTTATCATGTACATGTTTTGTCTTGGTGTAAAAAAAGATGGGCTACAGCAAATATTCTGCTCAATACCACAGATTTGCTTGTCAGTCGCTTGACTTTTACCAGTTGTGCATGTCCCTTGGTGACTGACGATATGTGCATCTCTGATCACAAGCACAAGTAGTGGGGGAGCATCATAGCCATGTGTTGAGAGGAATTCTTTGGGATTTGAATAATTCACCTCTGCAAACATGGGTGTTTCATTCAACATCCTTAAACAACTCTTTACCTCTTATGGTTATGAAAGATTAGCAAGAGGGTCTTAGGTAGTAACCCACTACCTGCATAAATTTTAACAAGAATAAGAATGAACCTGAGTCAAATCATCAACAATAATAATAATAATGATAATAACAAGAGCACTCAGGGTGCAAACCTCTGCCAAGGCAACACCAACATCCTCTCAACGATTAGCCGGAAAGAATTTTTAAAATGAAAATATCTGAAATAAACTCGACTGCTCTCACAAATGAGAATACTAAAAATGAACCTGACCAGTCTCAAAAAATCGGAAAAATAATCCAGAATCCTTATTCGGTACCAGATCGATCCCAAAATGTAATCAGTTTGTGCCAGTCATGAGGTCAAACATCCCTGAAAGTTTCATCCAAATCCATCCAGTGGTTCTTGAAATATCTTGTCCACAGACAAACAAACAAACACAACTGAAAACAATACCTCTGCCTTAGCAAAGGCTGAGGTAATAATGGTTTCGAATTTTGGTACAGGGTCAACAATTTCGGAGGTGGGTGCAAGTCGATTACATCAACCCTTAGAGTTCAACTGATACTTATTTTATTGACACCGAAAAAAAAAAAAAATGAAAGGCAAAGTTGACTTTAATGGAATTTGAACACAGAACATGAAGACGGACGAAATACCATTGTGCATTCTGTATGCGTATGTGTGTGTGTATGTGAAAAAAGTACTGAGGTTCATTCGACCAAAATTCTTCAAAGCAGTGCCCCAGCATGGCTATAGTCTAATGAATGTAACAAATAAAAGATAAACACACACACACATGTGCATGTATGTGTGCGAATACATATCTGCATGTAAATATACATGTGTGTGTGTGTTCACATACACTGAAACACATCGGCATTCAAATGATGCTAGGAGGCAGGACAGCAGTAGTGATGTGTGCAGTGTACACAGATTATCTGCTGCAGCCATGACCAGCATTTACATCTGCACTTTGCTTTTGGCTGCACAATGTTAGTCATATGAATTGAGCAATGACACATAACATTGGCAAGCACTCACACTTGTATATACATACATATACACACACACATGATATCAAGTGCTGCACAAACACTCTGCCTATCAGTCTATTTATGTGTTACCAATGTCTCTTTTTCTATTCCTGTCTAATACACACACACACACACACACACACACATATACACACACAATCCTTTTCTCTGTTTCAGCATGCATCTGTCTGTCTGACAGTCTACATTTTTTAATGCATTTCTCTCTCTCTCTCTCTCTCCCTCTCTCTCTCTCTCTCTCTCTCTCTCTCTCACACACAGACATACACATTCTTTTATCAATCTGAATGTCTGTATTTTATGTCTATGTCTATCTATACGCTAGCATGGTAACTTATCTACTATGAGCCAATGATGGAACCTTTACATGTTCATCTGATCTGTTAGAAACAACAGCCAAATCTCCTGAAACAGAATGCTAAAGAATAGGACAAATTACATAATGGAATACTCCAAGGGTACACCATTACAGAAAAAAAAGGGATAGTCATAGTTTTGGACTGAACAATAACAACAACAGCAATGTATCTACCAGTGTTTTTATTGATTTATATATCTATTTGTCTATGAATATATCTATATTTATGTCTTTACGTTCTGAGTTCAAATTCCACCGAGGTGGACTTTGCCTTTCAACCCTTAGGGGTCAATAAATTAAGTACCAGTTGCATACTGGGGTCAATCTAATTGACTGGCCCCTTCCCCCAAAGTTTCAGGCTTTGTACCTAGAGTAGGAAAGAATATATCTATATTTATGTCTTTATATTCTGAGTTCAAATTTCGCCATGGTCGACTTTGCCTTTCATCCCTTAGGAGTCAATAAATTAAGCACCAGATGCATACTGGGGTTGATCTAATCGACTGACCCCCTCCCACAAAATTTCGGGCCTTGTGTCTAGAGTAGAAAAGAATATATCTATATTTAGCTCATCTCTTTCTGGCCCTTTCATTCTTTCCTCTCTCTGTTTTTCTCTTTGCCTTTCTTTTCTCACTCCCTTTCTCTTCTATACTTTTATTCTGTCCTTTTCTCATTACTCACAACTGTCTTTCTTACACAGACCCCATCAATTTCACACCCATAACACTCATCCCAACACCCATCCTTAGCGATGAACAATTCTTAGCAATAATTTACAGGTGAGGTTACATTAATTTATTTAATTTGCTTGTTTCCACGACCCCATTATAACACTTGAATAAGTACTGAATATGCCCTAATTCATATTGATTTCTTTGGCAGGCTAAAGGCAATAAAGTTATACAGAAAGAGAAATGAGATTACGAGAAGATCAAGTCTTTTTCAATGGCATTAACACCCTGAACAAAGTGAAACAGCTATAAACAAGAATCAAACCCTGCGTTCAGACTTAAATTGCAGGCTATTATCATCTCTACAATAGTTGTACGGTGTTGTTGTTGGTGGTGGTGGTGTTATTGTTGTTGGTGTTGTTGTTTAGCTTACATCAAACCTAATCAAGCAGAACTATGATCAAAGGCATTCCAGCCTTGACCAACCACCTTATCTTTTTAAGCATATCTAAGATTACATTGTTTAATGTGTCTCTTCTATTTTTTAAAGATGTGTTTGGTGACTTGAAAAAGATTTAGATACTATTTCTAATAAGTCAAGCAACCATGTGGAGTCTCCCTCTAGACATTATGTATCATCAAAAGAAACATCAACTCAGTGTAACACTGAGGTTAAACAACAGGATCAAAGGAAACTAGTGGTGGTCTGCGTTGATAAACAGTGAATCCAAAAGGTGTGTAAAGTGGAATAAATTATTTTGTCATGAGTGAGAGACAATGAATGTTTAGGGCAGGATTCTTTGGAGAGAAATTAAACGTTTTTTACGTAAACAATCCACTTTTCTCTAATAGAAAGCTCTGTCTAAAATGCTGGAGTTCTTTTCTTCACAGCCACATAATTTATTCTGCTGTGCAAACTCAATGTAACATTGATATTTACTTGCACAGAGGTATCTGGATTGATGTTTTTCCAGCACTGCTATTTCACCACTCGACCCTGAAATGATGAAAGGTAAAGTTGACCCCAGTAGGGTTGGAATTCAGAGCACAAAGAGTTGGAACAAATACCATAATGCACTAAATATATGGATGTTGTTGAGAGAAAGTAGCGTGTTGGTTGAGACGAGAGGTTGATAGGTGTCATTGAGAGGATGCTTATATCTCATGAAGTACGTTGTGTGAACACATGGATTTTATCTCTGCTGATGGTGGGTATTTGTCTGGTTGCATGATTCTAAACAGTTTCCAGGAGATTATGCCATCAGGCATCTACCATACTCTGAATGTCTTGCATCTCTGGGCATGGACACATTAAAGCACTAACGTCTGGCAACTGCTTTGGTAGATACCTACAAAATCATCCACCATCTTTCCAACAACAATTTTGAGTACCTTTTTAAATTTCCTAAGTCTAACACTCATGAACATGCTTACAAAATCAGAAAACAGTATAGCATTCATGACTTTTGGAAACATTTTTTTGTGCTCAGAATTGCTGAAGGCTGGAATAAACTACCTGCATCAGTTGTTAACTGTCAGGACACTACATCCTTCAGGACTTCCATGCTTCCTAAAATTCGCCAACAGTACACCTGATGTAACTTTTTTTTTTATTACTCAAAGAATGACCCTTCATCAATTGTCAGCTGTCTATCTACTCCTCATTTTGAGCATTCAATGACAGTATGAGTCTTCAAAGATAGTTGCTCCCATGAATACCAAAATAAAATTTGGGATTTATGGAGGGTCAAAGTTGGAAACAAAAATATGACAGTGGAAACATACAAGGAAACTGAATGTATACAAACATGGAGGGTCGTTAGACCAGAACAAGGGTAAAATAGCAAATGCTGGAGAAATATTTTCTTTGAACAGAGAAAAGATAGAAGAAGGAAATAGAAGACATCCAGTCCTTTGGACATCGTGGAAGAAAAGAAAGATGGTCACGTGAGGAAAAGAAAGATGGACAATAGTCATGTGTAAACAACGAGAGAGAGAAAAAGAGAAAGCGGGGAGAGAGAGAGAGAGAGAGAGAGATGGATAGAAAACGGTGAAGGGGAGAAAAAGGAAATTAGAGAAGGATGGGGGAGAAAACTGTATAGAGTAGTCACCTATATATATATATATATATATATATATATATAATATATATATATATATATATATATATATATATATATATATATATATATATATTGGAAGGTTTGGAGATGATGTACAGGTATTATATATTAGAAGAAATGAGGTAATCAGAAGATCGGATGGTTCATATTTACAGATATTTATTTATATATTACATCTTTTACATATATATATCATATCATTCAGATCATTAGCGCTTTCTCCCATTCTAGTGGGGTTTTCAAATCAAAATATATATATATATAATATATATATATATAAACATAGATATATAAAATACACACAAACATATGTGAGTGTATGTGTGCACATGTGCATGCACATGTGTGTGGGTGGGTCTGTGAGTCTGTGTACATCTTGCTTACGTTTATGAAAGTTAAGTTGCAATGTACAGGTGATATGATTGTTGCCAGTACTCTTCTCAGCAAATTATCTTCTCATTTTGCATCTTTAAAGCCTAATGGCATGAGGAATATAGCTTTATCTGCTTTGTGTTCCACTGTTAAAAATGATTTATTTCATGTCTCTCCAAGTTTCTCAATTTTTATGACATGGGCAGCATTTATTTAATTATTTCTTTTTTTTTTTTTTTTTTCCATCAAATTACAAATGTACCATGACAATACCCACTGCAAAAATAGGTTAAACGTAATGATTTCCTACATAAAAACAAAGCTAGAACTGTTCCTCTGCCCTATTTAAGTGCAGTTAGTTGATGTGTGGGTTGTGGTGGGAGAGGGGACTAATCGACTGAAACAACCTCAATATATGTTTGGTGTTTAGTTTATCAACATCAGAGAAGCAAAAGAAATCACAGATCAGGTAAAATCTGAACACAAAAACATTGAACACTGAACACAAAAACATGAAAGGATCAAACTAAATATTACAAGATACTGAGTCAGAGAATGAGCAACTGTTTCTATTCTTCCACTGCTATTAAGTTAAAATACCAGTTATGTAATTAGGCATGAAACTTAACCCTTTCATTACCATATTTCTATTAAAACACACTGTTTTTATTTCAATTAATTTTGAAAATAATGAAGAATTTAGTAAAAAAAGTTTAGTCATTTTTAAGCTGGTATTAGGG
Source organism: Octopus sinensis (assembly GCF_006345805.1). Taxonomy (NCBI): domain Eukaryota; kingdom Metazoa; phylum Mollusca; class Cephalopoda; order Octopoda; family Octopodidae; genus Octopus; species Octopus sinensis. The sequence goes on from NC_043011.1 coordinate 51,544,856, forward strand.
ACAGAAATTAACAAGAAAATTTGATTGAAGTTTTTAATTTAGATCATTTTAAAACAGGGATTTTGTATCATAGAATCAGGGTCTGTCTCAGGTGGGTTGGTATCAAAAGGGTTAAGGCATGTATAGTCCAGTGAATGCAATATCAGTTCAAAAGCCTCAAGGTTAGAGCCCTAGCTGTAGCTACATTGTGAGTTGCAGAGTGTTTACCATCAAAATAGCCTGCTTACCATTCGTTACTGGTAATTTCCACAGTGGACATCATTTCAGTGATTGTGACGGATTGTTTGGAATGGCTCAGTGGGTCAGCTATTTGACCGTTGGTCAGTTGTGTTGTAAAGGGTCCAAGACCTGTGCAAAACAAACAGAAAAGAAGGGGAAAAATAAGTGCAAATCAAATAGTAATGCATGTCATGGTATGGTAGATAAAGATAATTAACTGAATGGTATGGTATAGACGGAAATCAGGATACCACTAGATGACATGGTATAGTCTATGATATAGGAAAAACAGAATACCACTGACTGGTATGGTATGATACAGAAAGAACATAATACCACTGGGTGGTATTGCATGATGTAGAAAACAACAGAATACCATTAAGTGACATTGCATGATACAGAAAAGAAAAAAAAATCACTGAATAGTATGGTAATGATATAGAAAATACAGAACACCACTGAATGATGAGGTATGATATAGATAAAAAAAAGATTACCAATGATTGGTACAGTATAAAAATAGACAGGATACCACTGATGGTATGCTATAATGAATAGGGCAGTTTTAATACGATACTGAATGGTATGTTTGATATTGGAAACTGAATAACACTGACTAGTGAATAATAGATACCAAGCCAAATGCCATGCATCATACTGAATGGTATGATATGAAGCAAGATTTACAATCAATCTAGTCCCCAAACAAAAATATAGAGATATCGCATACTTATGAATGCCATAAACTATATTGCACAGATATTTGTGCTATGAAATATATTACACAGCTGTCAATGAAATTATAGTAATATCATATAGTTGTGTATATCACATAATCTATTATAACACTGTCCAAACTTTAAAATTTGGTATATCACATAGATGGCAATAAAACTATAAAGATTTCACACACATGGTTGTCACAATAGAAAATATCTAATATACTGAGTGTGTGTGTGTGAGTCTCTATGTTTGTAAACACATATGTGCACACACGCACTAATGATATATATATATATATTATATATATATATATATATATAGATAGATAGATAGATAGATAGATAGATAGATAGATGGATAGATAGACAAGCATAATCTGAGATGAATTAAGAATTTTTACCTAAGGATATAACATCAGACGTCTTGTCATAAAACACCTACTCAAGGGACATAACATCAGATATCTTACCATAAAACACCTCATCTATGTATAGATACAAGTATTTATGTGAATTTTCTAGACCCTGCCAACACACAGTCATTAAAATCATTTATTGCCACTTTCTCTTTCAGCTATTATTATCTATTCAAATCAGGGAAGTGGATTGGTAGGATTATTAGAGGTTCAGAAGAAATACCTCACAGTATTTCTTTTGGCTCTTAATGTCCTGAGTTCAAATCTCACTGAGGTTAACTTTGCCTTTCATCCTTTTGGAGTTGATAAAATGAAGTACAAGTCAAATAGCAAGTTGATGTAATCAAGTAATCCTCTCAAAATTGCTGGCCTTGTGCTAAATTAGAAACCATGATATGATTATATCAGATATTTATACCTGCTTGCCCAGTTTACAAACTTATCGCTACCGATATTTTTTGGTCGGGGAACCTTCCATGTCATCTCTCAACTTATTAGAAATAGCAGCAATATCTTTAAAAAGTAGACTTTACTATTTTAAAAGCAGAAAAGGACACATTGGCAAATATAGTTAAAGATACAGTAACCCCCAACAAAAGTCATTTCTAGGTTTGCTCAATCAGTGCTGATGCAAGAAGGATGGGTTAGCAGGGATTTATTTTTATTGCTCACGGGAGGTGGGGGGGGCTAAACATAGAGGGGACAGACAAAGGGATTAAGTCGATTACATCAACCCCAGTGCATAACTGGTTCTTATTTAATCAACCCCAAAAGGATGAAAGGCAAAGTCAAATCGGCAGAATTTGAACTCAGAATGTAACGGCAGATGAAATGCCTATTTCTTTACTACCCAAAAGGGGCTAAACACAGAGAGGATAAACAAGGACAGACAAACGGATTAAGTCGATTATGTTGACACCAGTGCGTAACTGGTACTTATTTAATCGACCCTGAAAGGATGAAAGGCAAAGTCGACCTCAGCGGAATTTGAACTCAGAAAGTAATGACAGATGAAATACCACTAAGCATTTCGCCAGCTTGCCACCTTTTTCTGTACTTGGGAAGGTAGGGATTGTTCACTCCTCAACAATATGAACCCATATCAGCACAGGCATGGCTGTGTTGCTAACAAGTTTGCTTTACAACCACATGGATTTGGGTTCAATCCCACTGCATGACTACTTAAGGAAGTGTCTTGTATTATTGCCCCGAAATGGCTCAATCCTTGTGAGTGTATTTGGTATATTCATACACATACACACATGAAATATTTTACGTACACAATGTTAATATTAAAATAAGAGCTACTAATAGTTTCTTGTCATGGAAACACTGTAATTGAGCAGATTTACATAATGTGCATTGTGCCTCCAGGCAATCATCGGGCTCAGGGAACATGGTTAATTCTTTTTGAAAACCAGGACACAGACATGTATGTATGTATGTGTATATATATATATATATATATATATATATATATATATCACGTGATCAACCAGGCTATCAGATGTTGCTATACATCGCTGGTCACAATGCACTTTGCATTGTTTTAGCCTTGAAATGATGCCACCCCACAGGCTAAGCGAGCAGGCCAACAGAAGAAAGAGTGAGAGAAAGTTGCAGCGAAAGAGTACAGCAGGGATCGCCACTACCCCATACCGGAGCCTCGTGGAGCTTTAGGTGTTTTCGCTCAATAAACACTCACAACGCCCGGTCTAGGAATTGAAACTGCGATCCTATGACCGCGAGTCCGCTGCCCTAACCACTGGGCCATATATACATATATATATACACACACACACATATACATATATATATAGAGATATAGCTATATATATAGCTATATATATAGATATAGCTATATATATATATATATATATATTATATATATATATATATATATATATAGGGCAAGTGTCTTCTATGATAGGTAGAGGAATGAAAACCTTTTGAGTAAATTTTATAAATGGAAACTGAAAGAACCCATTGTATATATGTATTAGCATGTATGTGTATATATGTGTATATATGTGTGTGTGAGAGAGTGGGTGTAAGTGTGTGTATGCTTGTGTCTGGTTGTCTTGATATCACATGCTAGCTGTAAATAAGTGTCACTGTCATACAAGCAATGTCATCCATTTCGAATGAAGAGAAAACACACCTGAGAAGACATGTTTGGTCATGAAGAAATATCAACTTTACATGGACGCAGGTGGAGGCTGGTAACAGAGAGGGTATCTGAATGTAGAAAATCTGCGTCAACAAATTGTCTAACTCATGCAAGTACAGAAAAGTGGAAGTTAAAATGATAACGATGGTGATGGTGTATGCGCATATCACACACACGCGCGCGCGCGTGTGCACATGCATGTACACACTAGTTACTCAAGGCTGAGGTTACACTTCATTCCTATTCTTAGCTTCACAATTCTGAATAAAGATAGTAAATAGAATCCACTGATTCCAATAAAAGGATAAACTACATACACACACACACACACACACACACACACACATACATACATATCAAAATAAGCAACAAGGATATCCATAGGTAATGCAGTACGATCGTTTCATGCAACTCCATTTAATTGAACAATGCAATCACTACATCAATTTAAAATGCAGAGCAATCTTCAGCTGCACAAAGACAACGAATTTAATTAAATTAGAACAGATGAACATATTATATATATATATATATATATATCTTTTATCTTTTACTTGTTTCAGTCATTAGACTGTGGCCATGCTGGGATACCACCTTGAATTTTTTAGTTGAATGAATTGACCCTGATACTTATTCTATCAGTGTCTTTTGCTGAACCGCTAAGTTACAGGGACGTAAACACACCAACAGTGATGGGGGAGGGGGTTAAAAACAGAGACACGACAACACATACTAACACACACACATACACACATATATATACGATGGGCTTCTTTCATTTTCCATCTACCAAATTCATTCACAAAACTTTGGTTGGCCTAAGGCACTTGCCCAAGGTGCCATGCGGAACCATCTGGTTGGGAAATAAGCTTCTTACCACACAGCCATTCCTGTGCCTCTCTCTATATATATATGCACATATTACACACATACATACACACACATATGTATGTATGTATAAACATCCCTCCCCCGTCCCATTTATAAATCCGAATGTGTGTGTGTGTGTGTGTGTGTGTGTGTGCGCGCGTGTGTGTGTGTATAACAATTACACAGTGAAAGAGCTATGAATGATAGCCATTTAAAATCCACATATACTGTCATATATATTCACTTTTGTTTTATTTTGTGATGGCATTATGTACCAAAGAGTGTCAAAATACAAGACAAAACAAATGAAGTCTATTTATACTTCATCTTAAGACCTGGCCACTGACACATTTCCACTACAGCATAAATAAATAATGTTAAAGGACAAAAAAAAAAATCAATATTATTATATGTGGAAATATATGGAAAACAAGCAAAACAAAACACAAAGAGATAAAAGTAAAGGAACAAAAAAAAAGAAGAAAAAGTAGTAAAAGACTGATATAAATTCCATTAGTAAGAATCATTTGCAAATTGTCGTGAAAGTCAAATGGAATTTATATATCTCTTAAGTGTATTAGAAAGTAAAAATATCAACTTGGAGTCAATGGAAAATCTGTGAGATTTCTACAAAGCGAGTGTAAAATGGCAGTAGAAGAGCCGTATTAAGCAGGCAGTAGCATTTCCTGATTAATGTGAAGTTATCCCCGACGAATTACAAATAATATTTTTGATAAAAGAGAAGCGTAAGAAATAATCCATAGCCTTCTTCAGTAATGAACATGGAGAAAGCAAGTGCACAGATAGCAAAGGGAAGATTAGGGCGAGATAACATTGGAAAAGAGTGAAATCTTTAAGTCAATTCCTTGAAAGTCTATGTCTGTGGAATTATATGTGCATGCTGTTGCTGCTGTTGTTGTTTAGCTCAGGTTACCCCTGATTGAGTAGAACATTGATAAAAGACATTCTGGCCATGACCATCACATTATCCATTATGTTTTTTTTTTCTTTCTCAAGATGATAGGGTGGACAGAGATTTGGATACTGCTTTTAGCAGATCAAATGGCTGCTAAGACTCCCTTACACGTATGTATTTTTGTGGGAGAGGGGGCTAGTAAGGAAATGCAAGGAAGAGAGAGAGAGGGATAAGGAGAAAGGAGAAGAGAGATGATAGCAAAAGAAGAGAGGGGAGAGAAAGGAGGGAGAGATTTAGTTTACTAGTTTGGTCTGGAAGAAGAGACTGTATCACTAGCTTTTGTAAGAATTCCAAAACTGGTAAGATTAATAATGTCAATCTTCTGCTTCAACAGCAGCAAGTTGGCAGCTACTGAAAAACATGTGGACAGAGGGAATCCTAGCAAGTTGATGTTGTGGGAAGAAAGGACTAGGTATTGTGATTAATTCAGGGCTGGGGGGGGGGGGCATTATGAGAGTGATGGGAACAAGTGAGATGATAGAGTTTAGGAAGTGCTGAAGTGGAAGTAGCACAAGAGACCAGCCAGCTCCAAGGAGCAGAGGCTACTCTAGTAGTGGTAGAAAAGGCAGAGAGAGGATGCCACATGTCTGTAGTCCAGAGATTGGAGTACATTATTTGTAAGCAACTTTGTACCAAATTGATGGGTCTGTGTGTCTAGCAGCAGCAGCAGTAGCAGCACTGTTCCAGATATCAGAACAGTACACCATTGTGTATCTCATTTGAGATGTATAGAGAATTAACAGTTGTTGATGGTTGAAATACTTTCCAGCTCTCAAAAGGATGGCCACTTTCTGAAATAGAGCTTTGCTATGATAATGATGTACGTTTACCAGGAAAGATTTTCAGTGATGGTTAAGTCTGGTATTTGAAGTGATTGTGAAGGTTCTAGTTGTATGCTGTTTATGTTTAGTGGGATGGCAGAAGTGATAACGGTAAAGTATTTACATCGTTTTACTGTTAAAAGGGATAAAATTGGTATAACCCCATTGGAAGCTGTTTTTGAAATTTCTGTTCATCAAATCAGTGCAGTTTTGGATGATGATTGGATAGAGATGGTTTCAGACATGACGAGTGTTAAGGTCTGCATAAGAGTGGGTGTTGTTGAAGGCGAATGCAAGTAGGTCATTGATGTACAAGAAGAAGAACCCTGGGGTACACCAGAGTTGATAGAATGTGTGTCAGAGATAGCTTAATCAGCACATGCTGCAATTATATGGTATGGTTGGAAGCCACCAACCCAAAAGATGAGAGATGAAAGGAGGCCATATGCAATCAGTTTTGACAGGAGATTTGTATGTCAAACATAGCTGAAAGCTTTGCTGATGTTTTCACTAAATCTCTTGAGGGTAAGAACCAACTGGTGAGCGGCATTGGGTTCTAGTAGATCTGGCTCTATAAAAACAGTACTATTGGTTATTATTTTCTTTTCAAGCATTTTCTGCTTTCATTGGTGTCTTATTGACTTTATTATTTTTGTTATTGCTGTCATTGTTTTATAGTGTTTATTTGCAGAGTGAAGGTTGGGTGGCTTAGTGGTTAAAATATTTGGCTCATGATCTTAAGGTTTTTATTCCTGGACTATGTAGTGCATTGTAACTTTGAGCAAAGGCCTTTATTTCACATTACTCTAGTATACTCAGCTGAAGAAGTGTAACAACCAAATGCTGATGCAGTTCTCTCTTCCTCCAGTTTCCACATTCTGAATGTTCTTTCTAATGGATGAAGAGTCGGAGGGTTGAGAGAATATCTAAGTCTACTTGTGGCTACAAAGACACCTAAAACAATTAGTGAAAACAGGGTCTGTGCTACCAAGCTATACTTATTGTGAGTGACGCCTGGACTTTTGTTGATAGTGATGAATCCATAATTAAGCCAAAAGAGGAATCACAAAGAAATTTCAACCATTAACTTATAGAGAATAATGACTGGGTGGTAGGGAAATATCGAGGGACATGTCCTAAATGGAAAACAATTAGTAAAGTCATGGCTAATAATGTAGTGAGCCAAGAAATTTTAATTAATTAAAACTCTATACATAGTGGGGGGGGGGTAAATCCATTAGCTTAATGATTAATTTCGATCAAGAAGGATAAGGGAGATAACCTCAAAATATTCATTAATTAAAATGAATTAAAAGTAGAATGTGGACATGCAGCAAAGATAGATAGATAGATAGATAGATAGATAGAGTGAGAGAGAGAGAGGGAGAAAGAGAGAGTTATGTATGTCCATCCAGATCTGTCTCCATGCTAGCCAAATATCAGGACCCCCTCTTCTTGCTGCATACTTGCACTCTATTTTTAATTAATTTAAATCCGTTATAATACCAGGGTTACCTCCCTTACCTCTTTTAACCAGAATTAATTATTAAGCTAATGGGTTTCTGTTTTTTCTCCTTACAACTACTTCAACAGGTGTAATTTTAATTAACTAAATTTTCTTCAGATTTTACATTAAGAACGTTAGCACTTACTTCACAAAAGATGTGTGTGTGTGTGTGTGTGTGTGTGTGCATGTGTGTATTCATATACATACAATGGACACTGCTTAACCCTTTCATTGCCAGATTTCTGATGAAATACACTGCCATTGTTTCAATTAATTTTGAAAATAAAAAAGTATTTAGCAAAATAACATTGTCATTATTAATCTGAAGTTTTGATGGACAGTTTCAATTTAGATTACTTTAACCCTTTTGTTACCATACATCTGTTGAAACGAATACACTGCTTTGGTTTAAAATAACTTTGAAAATAATGAAGAATTTAGTAAAATAACTGCCATCAATCTGGTGTTTGGAACATAAATTAACATTATATTTTGATGAAAGCTTTTAATTTAAATCACGTTAAAAGAGGAAGCTTGTATCACTCAACTCGGAGCAGTCTCGAGGGGGCTGACATCAAAAGAGTTAATATAACTATGGATAATGTTATCAAATGGTTATTATTATCAAAATCAGTGGTGCCAAGGCACATTCAGTATATATCTCAGTATATCTAGTGCTTAATGTTATCAGCTGCTTATTTCTATCCAAAAGGTTTTGTTTCAAAGTGATCACAATAAAGTAGCTTCCCATGTATATATACATATATACATACATACATATATATACATACATACATATATACATACATACATACATATATACATACATACATACATATATACATATATATATAAATATACACACACACACACACACACACACACACACACACATGTGGAGGTGCAATGGCCCAGTGGTTAGGGCAGCAGATTCGCGGTTGTAGGATTGTGGTTTTGATTCCCAGACCCGGCATTGTGAGTGTTTATTGAGCAAAAACACCTAAAGTTCCATGAGGCTCTGGCTGGGGATGGTGGCGAACCCTGCTGTACTCTTTCACCACGACTTTCTCTCACTCTTTCTTCTTGTTTCTGTTGTACCTGTACTTCAAAGGGCCAGCCTTGCCACACTGTTTAACACTGATTCTCCCTGAGAACTACATTAAGGGTATATGTGTCTGTGGAGTGCTCAGCCACTTGCACGTTAATTTCATGAGCAGGCTGTTCCGCTGATCGGATCAACTGGAACCCTCGTCGTTGCGTTTGACAGAGTGCCACGTATGTATGTATATATATATATATTTGCACCTTTTGAGATACAAACAGATATATAATTATTGCGGCTTGTATGCCAAATGTTACAACATAGATACTAGAATATAGACACAATGGCATACACACATACATCTTTTATGAATTAATATGCAACATGCTGTAATACAGTTGCCAGAATATAGAAACACAGGCCAACGCACACACACACACACACACACACATGTATGCACACATGTATGTATTGACATTTTCTTCAATAGTATTTTGAGGTCAAGATAGATGTTGTTGTTGTTGTTGTTGCTGTTGTTGTGGTAGTGGCTGTGGTGTGTGGTAGTGGCTGTGGTGTGTGGTCGTTGTTGATGTCATCTGGTTTTAGAACTAGTTGCTTCTGTCAGAAGTTGGTAACTGAAGCATTGAGATGAAGTAACTATATTGATTGCTCCCTGCTCAATATAGCAAACAGCAGCCCACGCCACCACCAACCAACCAACCAACCAGTTTCCTCCCACTCTATGGAATCCACTTCTGTTCTGCTGTAAATGCCTGTATCTCTGTGAACTTCTGAAGGAACACTGAAGCTATATTAATGTCAACAGTTCTAGATAGAGGTGGTGGTAGTAGGAGTGGTAATTTTAGATGTTTTTACTGTTGCTGTCATGTAGCTTTGGGTCAACCCAAAGAACTGGTAGTCCTATCACCAAGAGTGTTCCAATTGTGACCATCCTGTCTTTTTAGGAGAATGTAAAACTACATTATTTAATGTGTTCTTTTCCTAATTTAAGATATGAGTACTAGTTGAAGGAGATTTGATTGTTATTTCTAGCAGGCTCGCAAACCAATGAGGTTCTCTCATTGGCTTGATCTATTTCAAAAAATATTTACATTTGATCTGTTATTTATTGCTGTCAGTTAGATACAACTGCACTGAATTATGGCAGATTAAGTGGACTACATTGAAACATTTGTAGTTTGATTTGAACCCAGAAGAGACTAATTAAAATGTATTGGCGAGTGAAGGCTTCTCTATGTCATCTGTAGTCTTATATGAGTTATGGTTTAGAATATCCATGTGTATGCATATACACACTATCTCAAAATGTGGGCAGTAAACTTAATATGTCACTCAATTTCTTTATATCACCATTGTGGTCCTGTTGCAAGCAATGTACACATATGCATATTCCAAACCATTGTTCACATAAGGCTACTGAACAGACAGAAACATCTTCACTCACCAATAGATATGTTTGTTGACGAAAATTTCCTCTCTTTCTCCCGGTTCTGGAGGCCCTGATAAAGGTCGCTAATATTAACCTTCCCCATCTGATTGAGTTGTTGCTGCCACCACCACATTTTCATGCTGATTTGAGTTAGACAAGACTTACTCAGGCAATTTTTCTATGGCTGGATACTCTTCTTGTAAGGTATTTTTTATATACCACTGGTCCTTACCTGCAGAACTATGGGATTTTTATTTACTGAAGAACATAAACAACGTCATCATTTTTATTTTCTTTGCTCAAATTGGTAGTGTGTGTTATGCTTTACAAATTGTTTTAGGTGCCTGTGTAGTTGTGAATGGACACAGACACTCTCTTCATTCTTTCATTATTGGCCCAGCAGAAAATCAAGGATGTGATAACTAAAGACAGAAAATCAAGGATGTGATAACTAAAGACAGAAAATCAAGGATGTGATAACTGGAGACAGAAAATCGAGGATGTGATAACTGGAGACAGAAAATCGAGGATGTGATAACTGGAGACAGAAAATCAAGGATGTGATAACTAAAGACAGAAAATCAAGGATGTGATAACTAAAGACAGAAAATCAAGGATGTGATAACTGGAGACAGAAAATCGAGGATGTGATAACTGGAGACAGAAAATCGAGGATGTGATAACTGGAGACAGAAAATCAAGGATGTGATAACTAAAGACAGAAAATCAAGGATGTGATAACTGGAGACAGAAAATCGAGGATGTGATAACTAAAGACAGAAAATCAAGGATGTGATAACTAAGACAGAAAATCAAGGATGTGATAACTAAAGACAGAAAATCAAGGATGTGTGATAACTGGAGACAGAAAATCAAGGATGTGATAACTAAAGACAGAAAATCAAGGATGTGATAACTGGAGACAGAAAATCAAGGATGTGATAACTGGAGACAGAAAATCAAGGATGTGATAACTAAAGACAGAAAATCAAGGATGTGATAACTGGAGACAGAAAATCAAGGATGTGATAACTGGAGACAGAAAATCAAGGATGTGATAACTGGAGACAGAAAATCGAGGATGTGATAACTAAAGACAGAAAATCAAGGATGTGATAACTGGAGGCAGAAAATCAAGGATGTGATAACTAAAGACAGAAAATCAAGGATGTGATAACTGGAGACAGAAAATCAAGGATGTGATAACTGGAGACAGAAAATCAAGGATGTGATAACTGGGCTGGGACTCATCTATAGCTGAGTAGACTGGTGTGTGACATGAAATGAAGTATGTTGTTCAAGGATATAACATGCTACCTGGTCCAGGAATCAAATACCTGAATTTATGATTGTGAACCCAACATGCTAACCACCAGGCCATGGGATTTCACTTAAAACATGTATGATGTATCACTACTACACCATATAAGATAGTAAGACTAATATTGGGCAATATATTATGAACTTCATACAGTTAATCAGATATGACTGATATACTACACCAATGCTATATGTACACTTAGTGGATATATAATATCTGAGAAGATATTTCTAATATCTTCACACATGTAGCAGAAAATGATTGGATATCATTTATGTTATACCAGATACTATATAGAGAACAGATTGTATATCACCAACATATAACACATCACAGAGAATGAGCAGATAGTTCTAAAATCATTTCAGATATTACAGAAAATAACTGGATATCACCAATATTACATGATAAAATCCCATGAATGATTATATATTATCAATACATGATGTGTGTGTGTACATATATATATATATACACATATATATACCACTGTGATGAACTGATAACACTAAAATTACATGATATATCACTCAGAATAAATGGCTATTACTGACATAGTGTCGTATACCATAATGAACAACAGGACATTGCTGACATGACAAGATATATTACAGAGACTAAATAGTTATTAATGAAATAATATTACATATTACAATAAGTGAATGGATATCACTGCTGTTACAACATGAATAATAAGGAATAATTGAATGGCACAAACATATCATTTTTATTTTTATGAATTAATTATGTGTGAGACTGAATGCTTTAAAGCCTCCAAAACTATGGCCTAGAGACTTAGTCTAAATACTTACAAGAAAATGGACTTTACTAAAGTCACCCAAGATGCCAGATGTTGGTGTTACACCAAATAACAGAATTGGTTTACTACCCAAATGTTCTATACATCATACTAAATGACTGGATTATCATTAAACAGACATCACAGGTAGCATGGGAGAATTTTCTGATAACACAACACAGCATTCTTAGCTGTATGTAAGATTTGAGAGATCGATGTACTTGCTGAAGGAAGCACTTACAAATCTACCACGCTTAGAAAGCAGCCTTTAATAAAAACAAAATTTTTATGCTGATTGGTGCAGTGCACAATGCATTGTTGGTGCACTGCAATTAATGAGAGCTGTGAAGCATGCACAATAGCAAGGTGCATACAATGTGTTATTGAAGTTAAATAAATCAAAGTCTCACAGTCACCCCCCTCCCCTTGTCACACTCCCACCTTCACTCCTCCTCCCTCAATTGTTTCATTGTTGGCAGTATATCAATATTTCAGGGAAACAATTCTAACTCTTTCACACACACACACACACGTGTATGCATATAAGAATTTTCTAATAAGCAACACAGTATCACTATGTGTATATGTGTGTGTGTGTGTATCTGTGAGTGCAGGCATGCATGCGTGTGTTGAAGAGACGTAGAATTTCTTCATTTCAAACTGTTCAGTGTTGCTACTCTGAGGCTTTGCTTTTTTTGTACTCATTCACATGACAAATGAAATTAGCGCATGCGTGCGCACACACATGCACATGCATGCACACACACACACACATACACAAACACACGCACACACATAAGCACACACGCGCACGTACCCCTTAGCACTTATCAAGAAGATTTGTCACCTGGATCAGTGGAAAGGAAAGGCCAGCACCACTGAAATAAACGTGTGCAAGGGTTGTAAGGAAAGTCTGCAAATTTAAAATCAAGGTTGGTGGTGATGATGATGGTGGTGATGATGGTGGTGGTGGTGGTTGAGGGGCACAAGCTTGATGAATGACGACTAACAACTTGTCAAGTTCTGCCCTTGAAGGCAACTATTGCTTTCGGTCCTGGCAGTATCCATCCTCCTCACAGCAGGGTGAAACCTAGAGTGTTGTGGCTTTATTTAGTTGCTGAAGGCCCAGCACCTCTCATGATACAGGTAGAACTGGTTTATATGACGAACAGTAGTAGATAATTTTTGATTTGGTGTGTGTGTGTGTGTGTGACTGCATGTGCGTGTTGATTCTAGGTATCTTCAAAAATACCAATTTGAGCAGAGAAAATAAAAATGATGACATAGTTTATGTTCTCCAGTAAATAAAAAGATCATAGTTCTGCAGGTAAGGACTATGAGATCACAACATCTTACAGCAGAAACGGTTGTAAGCTAATGAAGTTCATAAGATAAACATTTATTCCTTTTTCATCTCAATTTCTTCAACACACACACGCACACACACACAAACACGCACACACGCATGCTCACACACACACACACGCACACACACGTACACACACGCACACACACACACATTTATCTAGTTAATGAGAGATGGAAAATGGAAGATATGAGAGGTTTTATTAATCACTACCATTCATTTTATCCTCTAATATCTAATATATGCATATGTATGTGTGTGTGTAGTGTATAGTGTGTGCATATATATATATATATATATATATATACACACACACACACACACACACACACACACACACACACACACACATTATTTACAGAGTTACTTATTTGATATTACCTGTATCAGAATCCACAGTAACTGATATTTTAATGTAATTATTTCAAAACAATTTTGGGCAACATTGATATCTTATTTGAAAATATAGGTAGGATTTAGAATGATCGAATGAGAAATGAAAAAAAAAAGAAAAAGTAAAAAGAAAATTCCATCATAAGAAAACATCAATACAAATACGAAAGAAAGAGTTTAAAAAAAAACCCCCCAGTTATTTGTCAAAACGAGAAAGATGAACTGAAAAATTAAGTGACCTTTGATTCAACAGCTTCACATACAGATGTATAAACACAAACATGTGTGCAAAAGAAAAAATAATACGTATAAATACAATGCATACATACTCACATGCGTGTATATATAGGGGTTGGACAAAATAATGGAAACACCTAGCATTATAGCATCATAATTTTGTAAAATCGATAAAAATCTTGTTTATTTTTATGTTTTTTTATTTATTATTAGTGTTGCTTAACATGTTTTGCTAAAATTGCTGTTTCTTTTCAGATATCATCAGAAAAAGGTAATTAAAATTCATTAAAATGACGGATCTATCGGACTTTCCAAAAGGTCAAATTGTTGGTGCTTGTATGGCAGGCGCTAGCATAACAAAAACAGCTGAAATGTTTGGTGTATCAAGAAGTACTGTCTCAAAAGTACTTTTTGATACGACTCTCTACTCTATACTGTTTCCTTCCTCTTTCCCTCTCTAATTCCCTTCTATCTGTCTGTCTCCCTCTCTTCTCCTCTTTCTCTTTTTTCTCTCTCTTCCTCTCTTGTTGTTCACACGCAACCATCGTCCATCTTTCTTTTCCTGCACAGATGTGTTTTTTTTCTCTCTCGCTTCTATCTTTTCTTTTTTCAAAAAACAAGTTTCTCCCAGCATTCACTATTTTCTCCCATTCTGCTCTAACGACCCTCCATGTTTGTTTACATTCAGTTTCCTTGTATGTCTCCACTGTCCTGTTTTTGCTCCCATCTTTGACCCTCCATAGATCCTAAATTTTATTTTAGAAGTTATGGGAGCAACTGTCTTTGAAGACTCATATTGTCACTGAATGCTTGAAATGAGGAGTAGATAGACTGCCAACAACTGATGAAGAGTCCTTTCTCTCTGTTTACTTTTCCTGTTTTCTATTTTTTTCTCATGTTTACATATATATATATATATATATATATATATATATTATATATATATATATACATATACATATATATATATATTTATATATACATACATACACATACATATACATATATATACACGCACATATACATACACACACACACACATATATTTTATATGCGTGTGTAAATGTATAAATCAATTATTTATATTCAAACTAGAATTCCCATGAAAGCATGTGTTTCCACCATACCTGAAATTACAAATACTTTCACATCAACATACACTCGTGTTCATTCATACATATATACACAGATAAATACATATTTATACATATAAATACATGTACATATACATGCATACACACATGCAATTATCATCATCATCAAATAATGTCCCTTTTTCTATGCTGGCATGGGCTGGACAGGTTGTCAAGAACAGCTGAGCCAGAAGGTTGTACCATGTTCTATGTCTGCTTTGGCAAGGTTTCTACAGCAGGATGCTCTTCATATATGTGTGTGTGTGTGTGTGTGCATGAGTGTGTGTGTGTGTGCATGTATGTGTGTGTATATATATATATATATATATATACCACCAGAGATACCTAGTGTTGCTTGGGATTTAAATGGCTTGGTCTGTATTTATATGGTACAGTTATGTTGAAACATGTGTTACAGGGAAGTGCAGCATTGACGACAAAACATTTGTAGAGCAAATGAAGGGCTAATTCAATTAAGTGACATACCATGCATCTATTTAGAAGATTCCAGGCCCTAACCTTGTCATGAAAAAGTGGGTTAGGGTGTATGTGATTTTTGAATGCATCAAAAAGCTCTCAGTGGATATATTCTCCTTTGTGGCTGTTAGTGCTGCTGCTACCACACTGAACAATCACCAGACATAGAAACTGCAGCTATGTGATAAATTAAGCCTGTGGGCAGGCTCAATATCACCACATGCGATAAATCTACATGAAAGAAATGACGTGGTAATGGGGTGGGGATTGGCAAGGAAGCACTTGAAAACAACACTGTCATTGCGATATTTCAGTTTGTAATCAATAGTCGTGGATATGCAAGGTCACATTAAGGACACAATCTCTAACAAATGTGGTTGGGTCACATGACATTGGGTTGCTAATGTGGTTGGAAATCAATAGTTGTGGCTCAAATGGGCACTCCTTCGCATAAACACTGTGCGACCATTGTGAAAACAACTCAGCGTCCAAATGAAAATAATTCTGGATGCATGGTCACATTAAGGACACAGTCTCTAATTAATGTGGTTGGGTTTTAGACACATTAATTTATAGGTTAATGTACATGCAATATTTCAGTTTCTAATCAATAGCTGAAGACTATTTGTATGGGCTTCGTCTATGCTTAGAAGGAAGACTTTAATACTGAAACTAAAAGAAAATAGTTGAATAGTTGCTCAGGATTTAACATATTTTAGAATATTTTTCATAATAAACATAGTGCATCCCAAACGGTTTTTATTCCAATGAATTGTTACCTATGGTATTACAGGAACAGGTTATTATTGCTACCACTTAGACAACGCAGTTTGAAGTCTACACAGGTTCATCCATTTAATACAACCAACTTATATCATTTCAGTAGCTGTTTTTTCCAGTTTGAACAGAAGTAATGCATGGATCATGAGGGCAGTCAGTCATACGTAGCCCAGGAAAGGAGTTTTTCTGCCCCCAGGAGCCCCATTACACATCATGTGAAAAATGTTAAGAGTCTAAAACCATCTCTGGAACATAAGTAATGTATGTTCCCAGTTTGGAGAAAATCAGTTATGAACTTTAGAAGTTCTGCATACACACACGCACATACACATTCTCAGTTTTCATCATCATCATCATCATCATCATCATCATCGTTTAGCGTCCGTTTCCCATGCTAGCATGGGTTGGACGGTTCAACTGGGGTCTGTGAAGCCAGAAGGCTTCATCAGGCCCAGTCAGATCTGGCAGTGTTTCTACGGCTGGATGCCCTTCCTAATGCCAACCACTCCGTGAGTGTAGTGGGTGCTTTTTACGTGCCACCCGCACAGGTGCCAGACAGAGCTGGCAAACGGCCACGAACGGATGGTGCTTTTTATGTGCCACCGGCACGGGGGCCAGGCGAGGCTGGCAACGGACACGAACGGATGGTGCTTTTTACATGCCACCGGCATGAGGCCAGTCGGGGCGGCGCTGGCAATAAAATAATATAATATATAGAGAGGTAGAGAAATTAACTTAAGTACATCATCAAGAGTAATGTCACTTGAACCAATGATGCAAACAAGTTATGTGATCGTTGATATTGTTTACCTAGGAAAGGGGTTTTCTGCAAACCGTAATGGTTTGCAGACGTTTACTCAACATGCAGGAACTGAACACTTATTTTGTATATCTGAAACTACCTCTGATGAGATTCGACTTTCAAATATTTTTTCATTTTATTAATTAATTTTCTGAAGCTCTTGAATTGAAACAGCTGTAAGGGATGTTTGTCAATCTTTTAATTAATGAATAATAATTTATTAATTACCACTCTATAATAAATAAATATATATAAACTAGGGTTTATATAGTCACTTTGCAGTTGAGTATTAACTGTAATATTCAACATACTTTGGGGTTGATTTGTCAAATGACTGAAACAAGGAAAAGAATAAAAATACACACACACACACATGCTAATACTGAACAGAGAGAATCAGTATTCTCATCCAAGAGGGAGACGAGTACCAACACCCCATAAGGTAGGCAAGACAACTGCTGACAATTGTTAGCATGAAACCAATGGTAGCCTTGTTAACTAAAAAATAAAGTGTATATATATATATATATATATATCTGATCTTAAAACTGTTAAAACTTAAGTAAGCTTATAAATTGGTAGGGTTTCTAATTGTACATCTAAATATTTCATCATTAATTAAACAGCTCTTGTCTAAAGGGTACTTATTAATGAAATTGCTATTTGCATTACTTCTTTAATTATAACTGGCTACAACCTTATGATCCCTTTAGATGGGTATTATTAATTAATGATGTAGTATATAAAATGTACAGGTATCATATATATATATATATATATATATATACATAAAACACATATATATGTCATCATCATCATCATCATCATCGTTTAGCGTCCACTTTCCATGCTGGCATGGGTTGGACGGTTCAACTGGGTCTGGGAAGCCAGAAGGCTGCACCAGGCCCAGTCTGATCTGGCAATGTTTCTACGGCTGGATGCCCTTCCTAACGCCAACTACTCCATGAGTGTAGTGGGTGCTTGTATATAAATTTACACAAAGATATTTAAAATCCAAAAATAGCAAGCAAGGGAGACCGTTCCAACAATATCAAGTAATCAAAATTTTTGATATAAAAAGGTAATGCAGTTTAGTTCCTCTGAGATAAATTGATTACTTTTTTCTTCATTTGGGAAGCAGAAGTAAGTTACTCTTCTTGTTTTCCTCTCCAGTATTAGAGTCTCAATATGAAAGCTTTTTTTTTTTTTTGCGACATATCTGGACCAGAATGTGATTTTCAGGCTAACTGATATATTTTTAACATTTCCTTGTTGCTGGTGATACAAACAAGGAATCTTTGTTGTGGTATTCTCCATTAGAATAAAAGCTGAATTGTACATGCATTTCAACATTATTAGTCTCGTTAGTGCAATTTCAAAGTTTAGAATTTATATTAGAGTTATATTTATATAGTTATAGAAATCAGAAAGACTGAAAGTTTAGTTACAAATAAAAGCGTTGTTTGTTTGGTTGTATTCATAGAGTAGTGATAGAAATAGAGATCAGATCAGTTTTAGAGGTGAACAAAAATATTTGTTTTTTGATCGTCTGTTGGCCAAAAGGCATGGTATTACATCAATGTATTGGTAGGTTTCTATTACAGCAATCATCTCACCTTTTCAAGTTTAGCCTTGCGGAGAACTTATTGGTTCTGTGTTTACATACAAGCTACCTTTGCACGAGATGACCTTATTTCATATTGAAGCTAAAAGCCTTTTGTTCTAACATCCAAGTCCATTATTTACTTCTTTTATTTTCACTGAATGGAGCTAATTTTTTCAAACTATTTATTTTCTTTGCAAACCTTAAGAGATAAAATTTGAACAACAAACAAATAATGATTAATCTATCTTGTATTTAATTAATAGTAATATTAAATAGAAGTTTATCGATATATTGAAGAAACTCCATGCCTTTTGGGTAAAAGAAAAACAAAAAAAATAAGTGCACTTCAATTTAATATTATTATTAAATGATTACAAAATAGATTAACTATTATTTGTTTAGTATTCAAATTTTATTTCTCAAGTTTTATCAAGAAAATAAACAGTTTGATAAGTTTCAGAGAAATCTTTGGTTACACTGCATAAACATTTTGGGAGGCAGTTATACAATTTCAGGCTTCTGAACATCAAATTGTTGCTGTAGAGGTTCCTGATGCAAGGATGCAAGAGTTTGAAGAAAGGATTTGACAGCATCTCTCTCTCTCTCTCTTTTTTTTTTTTTTTTGGTCTTGTATACCAAAGTTCAAAACAACATATACACTTTATATATATATATATATATATATATATATATATATACACATTGCATTCTGAAGTTTTGAGACATTGTTGGTGTCGTTGATTTTTAGCTCAAGATCAACCCCTAAACAAGCAGACCAATGATCAACAGTATTCCAGCCATGACTATCATGACTCTGAAGTAATGTTACTCAAGAGAATGTATAGCTTGGAGATCAAGAAGTCTCCTACTTCTTCACACTGAGAGATCACAGCTCCACTACAATGGGCATGTGATTAGAATGCTACAGGAAAGACAGATTCTTCAAGCTAAGTGAATTGGTAGAATACATAGGGGTAGACCAAGAACAAGATTGTTGGATAACATCCATAGTCTCAGTTGGTCAAACACTTGGAAATCCAGCTGGAAAGGTTAATGATGGCTGCTTCTGATAGGACCCTATAGAAGAGATGCTGAGGACTCTAAACCCACAACCTTCCCAGGAATAAGGGCAGAAGAGATGGATGGATTATGATACACACAGGCACACATGTGTGTGCGCACACACACACACATACAGAGGCATAAATACTTTTATCCACATATGCAAGTGAATTCACAAATGTACACAGTATATTTATCAATAAGATGTAGTCATACATGTTTAAGACATCCAGAATAGTAGACAAAGAGGGGAAGAAAATAGAGGAGATACAGACAGAACTCAAGAGAGAGAAAAAAGAGAGAGAGAGAGAGAGAGAGAGAGAGAGAGAGAGAGAGAGAGAGAGAGAGAGAGAGACTGTCAGAATAAAATTAATAATAAATATTTGAAGAACTAGTAAACAAAACTATCATCATCATGGCATTGGTGGGATGGTTTTGGCCAAAGCTGCCAGACAGCAGCTGAACCAGCCTCCAGTCTGATTTAGAATGGTTTCTATGGCTGGATGCTTTTCCTAACACCAACCACTTTACAGAGTGTGTTGGGTGCTTTTATGTGGCATAGCACAAGTACTTTTACATGGCACCATATGGGTGCTTTTACATGACATCACATGGGCACTTTTGCATGGCACAACACAGGCACTTTTACATGGAAC
The DNA here is from genome assembly GCF_006345805.1 of Octopus sinensis. Taxonomy (NCBI): domain Eukaryota; kingdom Metazoa; phylum Mollusca; class Cephalopoda; order Octopoda; family Octopodidae; genus Octopus; species Octopus sinensis. The sequence goes on from NC_043011.1 coordinate 51,565,681, forward strand.
CATCATGAGTGCTTTATACCACCAAAAGGACCAGTCTTAACACTTCTGCTGTGGAGTACAGGTCTTCTTGGGTACAGCAAGGTACCAGGCATCTAGGTGCTTTGTCATCTTGCCTGGAAGGTTCAATGACTTGAAGTCATTCTTCACTACTTCAACCCATGTCTTCCTGGGTCTACCATTTTCACACATTCCATCTACTTTGAGAGATCAGCACTTCTTAAACACTTTATGAACTTGCATTTGATCCCAATCAGATCAGTAAGTATTCAAGAACTGCCTTAAAAAAAAAGACCAGGAGCTCAAGGACATTAGTGACGGCTCACATTAGTGAACAGTCTGTGGATACAATTTGTAAAATAAGTTCAATGTTGAGCAAACCTAAGATCAAGTTCATTCCAACTAGCATTTAGTTGGTCACAGTATATCTTGAACTACATTATGCAGTATGTCTTTCCTTTTCTAAGAGAGTAGGGTATGATTTTCAAGATATCTGGCTGCTATTGTGTATCAGTGTGAGCCTTCCTGTCTTTTTATTCAGACAATACGTCTAGGATTAAACTAAGCTGTATTTAAGACATTAAGTTATTATCTGAGGGAGATTTAAGGTAGAATTGTTAGAGAGCTGGCAGAATTGTTAGCAGGCCAGACAAAATGCTTAGTGGCACTTGTTCATCTTTATGTTCTCAGTTCAAATTCTGTCAAGATTGACTTTACCTTTTATCCATTCACAGTTGGTAAAATAAGTATCAGTTGAGCACTCCTACTAAATTTCAGACCTTGTGCCTATAGTAGAAAAGATTATTTGAGGGAGATTTGGATTCTATTTCTAGCAGATTGTCCAGTCATACATAATGGCTCCTTCTAAAATTGTGTTGTTGGATGAGGTGGATATTGATGTTTTGGCACCATAAACAAACCTTTATTCCTAAGAACACATACATATAAATACATCTCTTTCTCTCTGACACACACACACACACACACACACACACACACACACATACATTCACAGACACAAACATATAAACATAAATAACACACAATAGTGTGCCCTCCACCTCTACACATAAATTCACAAACACACAAGCTAAGAAAATTGTTACATGGTCATTTGACTAGCTAAAAAAAAGCAACCAAATTTCCTTCAAATTACATCTTACCATCATTTAAAAATGAATGACATATTGGACAGTGTAGACCAAGATACACAATACCTAAAAAAGACAAGATGGCCTTAATTAAAATGCCTTTAAACATAGGTTCACTCAGTCAGTACTAATGCAGGGTTAAAGAACAACAACAACACACACACACAAACTCTCTTTCTCACATACACTCCTGCTGTGATAAACACACATTTAATATCACTCTCACATGGACATATACACACACATACTTGCCCATAAAGAGATACACATATATACACATGAAGATGAGCAGTAACAGGGTTTTACAAGAAGTAATTACCAGAAATAAATAATATAAAAGAAGAAAAATCCCAAAACCCAGTTTTCAGCTAATGTGACACTGCTAAAAATATTGCGTATCCCTGGCGCAGTATCTTTCAGCACCTGTTAAACCAGTAGCTTGTGTGAGTGTATGCCATTACTAAATATAGGTGTGGGTTAGGGTTAGAGTTAGCATTCAGATTAATTACAAAACTGAATCGTTAGTGCAATTTTATTGATTAACATTGTAACAATTACTCCCTGTTTTAAATGTGTGTGCAAATACAAGCATGTAAATTTGTGTGCATGTGCATATGTGTGTGTGTGTGTGTATGTGTGTGTGTGCATCTGTATAAGTTTACATGTATGTGTGAATATACATATATATGGATACATGCATGTATGTTTATGTGTATGTATGTATGTACGTCTGTCTGTGTTTGCATCTGTATTAGTATGTATGCAGCACCGGACATTCCTCAGAGTTAACCTGCAAGAGATAATTAACCCTTTTGATATCAACTTGCCTGAGACCATCCCTGGTTCTATGATATATCTTCCCATTTTAAATTAAAACCTATCCTCAAAATTCCTTGTTAAGTTATGTCCCAGACATCAGATCTTAAACTGTGGTGACAGTGGTGAATCACATGACATATCTTAAACTATAGTGATGTTGATGAATCTTATGACATGTCTTACACTGTAGTGATAGTGGGGAATCTTATCCCATTTTTTAAACTGTAATGATAGTCGTGAGTCTTATAATCCACTTACTCAAAGATCCATAACTGTCTCTGCAAAGTGAACCATTAAATGTGGTGATAGCCACAAGTCTCAGAACCACCACTGTCTCCAAATAGTTTATATCAAAACACAAGACAAACTGACAGAACGCTAAAAGAACCTATCACTCCAAGCTGTAATAATAGCTAAAGTTGGAGTTGGTCATCATGTGCAAGTATGGCTAAGTAACATGTACTATGCTTTGGCTAATTACTTTAGGTGCCTGTGTAGTCATAAGCCAACATAGATACCCTGGTACTTTTGACAACTGGAGGGAGTGAATCAGCAACTGGTTGGTATTTATTCACAGTTGAGTAGATTGAAGCAATATGAAATGAAGTGCCTTGCTCAAGGACACAACATGCCATTTAGCCTAAGAATTGAACACACAACCTTATGATAATGAACCAAACACACCCCAACCACTAGGCCACACTCCTGAACGTTTGCTTCTCAACCATGGTACTTTGGGCAGGTATTTTTTATGCAATAGCTGCTTTGTAATTGAGTGGTAGAGGGTAACTTAAAGATACCATTTGTAAGTACATATATACATATACATACATGCATGTCTGCATGTGTATATATATATATATATATACATGAGTGTGTGTATGTTTGTGGTGTTATTGTCATTTCTCTTGCCAACAAATCACCTGGTCCCTTAGTTCCATCATAGATGTGTGAAATATGAGATCCTTTATTTGAAAGATGGAAAAAAGTTAGCAACAGGAAGGGAAACTGACTGTAAAACAATGCTCCAATAAAATATTCATCAAACCCATGCTAGCTTGAAATAGCAGACGTAAAACAGATGAACAAATAATAATATTAATAATGGCTTCCAATTTAGGCATAAGGCCAGCAATTTTGATAGGGGGGTTTAGTTGAAAGTGTTTATCACACTGCCTGACTGGTACTTTATTTTATCATCCCTAGAGGGATGACAGGCAAAGTTGATCTCTCTCAGTGGAATTTGAACTCAGAACCTAAAGTGTTAGAATGAATACTTTATGGTATTTTGTTCAATGCTCTATTGAATGACTTCTAATTTTGACACAAGGCCACAATAATCATAATCTTCATTATTGTTGGTGTTGTTATTGTTATTATTATTATTATTATTATTATTATTATTATTATTATTATTATTATTATTATTATTATTATTATTAAGGTGGTGAGTTGGCAGAATCGTTAGCACTCTGGGCAAAATGTTTAGTGGCATTTCATCCATTTTCACGTTCTGAGTTCAAATTCTGCTGAGGTTGACTTTGTCTTTCATACTTTCACAGTCAATAAAATAAGTACCAATTGAACACTGGGGCTGATTTAATTGACTAAGTCCCTCCCCCAAATTTTTGGCCTTGTGCCAAAATTTGAAACCATTATTAATTATTATTATTATTATTATTATCATTATTATTATTATTATTATTAATTATTATTATTTTGTAGTTGATTTCCCTACTTAACTGCTACTCATGATGTGATCTCTGGGATAGTTTGGGTGTCATGATGATAATGATGGTAACAATGATGATTATGATGATGATGATGATGATGACGACAATGATGATGATGATGATGCTGATTACATCAGTTTTCACCATGGTTGATTTGTCTTTTGACCACATGGGGGTTGATAAAATTGACTAAACACCTTCAAGGCATTGCTCCAGCATGACTACAATCCAGTAACCAAAGCTGATAAAAGAATTATGCCTACAGTAATATGTATGGAGAGAGAGAG
>NC_043011.1:51572167-51592167 GCF_006345805.1 Octopus sinensis
GAGAGTGAGTGAGGTGGTAGAGAAGGAGAGAGACAGACAAAATACGGAGAGAAAGAGAGGTAGAGAGGCAATATTACAACTTGGGAGGGGAAGAGTGAGAAGAAAAGAGAGAGAGAGAAAGAAAGAGAGAGAGAGAGATGGAGAGAGAGAGATGGAGAGAGAGACAGAAAGTGTGTATATGCAAGAGAAAGGTAGAAAGTGCGTATGAGTGAGAAAGATTCAGAGAGACTGTGTGTGAAAAAGGGCAGACAGAAAGAGGGTGTGTGTGTGTGTGTGTGTGTGTGTGTGTGTGTGGTGTGTGTGTGTGTCTGTGTGTATATGAGAGAGAGAGAGAGAGAGAGAGAGAGATAGTGAATGTATTTGTATATGAGGGACAGAGAAAGTGTGCAAGAGAAAAAGAAAGTGCACCAACCAACTAACACGGAGGGAGAAGTGCCAGATATAAAATGCAATATTAATTTTTCATATGTCTTGGGTAAACTAACATTTTTTAACTCATGAATAATAGAGAAACGTAATTACTTGATGGTAGGTGGCGGTGTGGTGTGGTGGTAGTGGTGGTGGTATTGAAGGGCGTGTGACGGCCGGTCCTGTCAGTAGCAATAATGTGTGAGGTTGTTTGTTATGGTGATGTTAACTGTTGTTGTCTAGCTCCAGGCCAGCCTTAATCAAGCAGACCTATGGTCAAAGATATTCCAGCCATGACCACTCAGTCTTTTTCCAATGTGCAGGGAACTAAAGGCCCTATTATCAATGCTCTTTCATTTTAAGATGACAGAATGCAATCTGAGGGAGATTCGGCTGCATATTTCAGCAGGTCAAGCAATTATGCAGAGGCTCCTTTTATAAGCTCATGGTGGCAGTAATGGGTGGTATGAAGTAGGAAGTCATGAAAGAAATGGGGTAGGGTGGTGGAGTGTCTGACCATTATGAGGGTGGTGGTGCAAGACGGTTGTTCATGCTAGTGGTGGTGTGGAGTGGTGATGATATAAGTCTAGAAGGCAAAGTGATAGTGACGATGATGAGGTGTTGTAGTGGTGATGTTAGTGGTAACATTATGGAATGGTTGTTCATGATGGTGATGGAGGTAATGGAATGGCTGGCTTTGTTGTTGTTGTTTAATCCTGACCATTAGACTTACCATTAAAGGCCTTTCAGCCCTGAGAATTCCTTCTTTTTCCTGGTTAGCATATATCTACAATAATATCAGTATCCCAATGTGTTACATTTAAAAAAAAGAAAAACAACAAAAAAACAGTAGGTTGCGATATAAGGAATATTTGGCTGCTATTTTTAGCATGTTGAGCAACCACGCAGCAACTCCCACATTGGACAAAATGGTAATGGTAGTGTCATGTGGGGGTTGTGAGAGTATGGGGGTGGCAAGCAATAAAATTGATAGTGGATAGTGGTATTGGTATGAGGAGGTATTTAAAATGACAGCAGTGGGGGTGGATGGGAGGGAACGGACAAATATCAATGTCTTGCTTATTGGACATGCAGACATACATAAATATATTTTAATGGTGCTTGATAAATAAACAAGCATAGCTGTATATCTTAGAAAAGACAGTGCCAACATACTTAATGTTTAGAGAGAAGGAAATTTAATTAATTAAAACTACATATATAGTGAGGAGAGAAATCCATTAGCTTAATGATAAATTCTGATTAACAAAGTAAAGCAAGGGAGATAACCTTAAAGTTTATATCTATCTATCTATATATCTATATATCTCTCTCTCTCTCTATATATATATATATATATATAAAACAGAGTTTGTGTGTGTGTGTGTGTGTGTGTGTTTTCCTTATGGTTTCAAAAACTGAGTTGCCGATTTTGACGTATCAAAAGATTCAGTAATCTTTTGGCTACCAAATAAAGTATGTGTTTTGCACAATAACTTTTTTCTACTACAAAAATAACCTCGCAATCGAGGCCGGATCACACAATTTTGAGGTCTTTAGCTAAGGGATGCAACTCTGCGTCAATAATCTTTATGTCTTAGATAGAGCATAATGAGAAAATGTTTAAAATACATGGAGTGTTACCAGGGAATGAAACTTCGAAGATATACCGTCAACTTTATTAGTATAATTTAGTAGATAATCTTTTAATGTGAAGTATGTTTGTGTTTTGTTTAGCCCATAGTTGCCTCTGATCTAGCAGACCCATTGCATACTTTTTTCTTCCTGAAATACTGTAAATCTGTGTCTTTCTTTTGATGAAAGGGTGTGTTTTAACAGAGATTTGGCTGCTATTTGTAGGAGCTCAATTTACCACAGAGACACCTCTCTGTGTGTGTGTGTGTGTGTGTGTGTGCATGTGTTTTGTTGTGGTGAAAAAGCACTTTTTCCCAGAATATTTTGCACAATAATTTTTTAAGTAATCTGGACATCTTTCTTACTGCTAACCGTTCAACTTCAAATTACAATTCTTAATTGTTGGAAGTAAGGTAGACTGAGATGTACATATAGTGTTATTGTATAGAGCGGAAGTTCAATACAAAGTTTTGAACTCATTATCTTGTGGTTAGTAATCCATTACCTGAAATTTGAAGCCATTAAGTCTTTAAACATTATTTTACTGGGTTTAGTGTTTGGATTGTCGCCATGATGGAGTATCACCTTCAAAATTTAATTGATCATACTGACCTCAGTACGTATTTCAATCTGGCATTTATTTTATAGATCTCTGCTTGATGAACTGCTAACTTTGAGACATACAGAGACACAATACTCGATTTAACAACAAATGTAAACACACACACACACACATTAGGTGCAAGAATGACTGAGTGGTTGAGAAGTTAGCTTTCCAACCACATGGTTCTATGTTCAGTCCCTCTTGGGCAAGTGTTTTCTACTATAGCCCTAGGCCAACTACAGGCTTGTGACTGAATTTGGTATACAGAAACTGCAGTGTTGTTCATCAGAAAATGACTGAAAAACACCTTTATAAAGAAGAGTCGTTTGCTTCATACTCCTAGTGTGCCAATTCTACCCATAAGAAAGGAACAAATAATACAATGTGGTTGTAGGTCATAACACCCGAGCAATGCTGGGGTGCATTGCTAGTATAAAATAAAAGTCATTTAAAAATAGACAGTGGGCAAAGAGTCTATCCTTTAGTAACAACATTGGTAATATTTTAGCCTAATTAAACTTGTAATATGAAGTATATTGCTGCAAAATATCAGACTCACTACCTGTTACAATCTTACATTCTATATTTAATTTATATTTTGGAGTTGTCACCCCAATATTTTTTGACTAGAATTAATTTCATTAAGCTGATACACTTTTTTTCTTTTCACACAGGGGTAATTCTTAATTCTAGATATTTTTACGAATACATAAACAGAAGTATAAACAGAAATTTTAGAAAATATACACAACTAATCTATCTATTTGAGTGAAAGTATACACCATACAATTAATACCAATATGAGAAAAATACATTACTATAAAGCAGTCACAGGCAACCTGCAGGACTTTCTGAATAGCACACCTAACACAAAAATTACCTTTAATTTTCTAAGTAGTGCAGCTAGCCAGATGATGAACAATGTTTCATGCAACTTACTTCTTGTAAAAGCTCCCCATGCCAAGGCCACCCCTTGTGACTCTCTGCATGAAGAATTTACAGGATATTTAAAGAACACACTATTGTGGGTTCTTACATCATTGTTCGAGCCCTTAAGAGTAAATGAAAAGCTCACAAATAACTGGTTAATGAGGCTCAATATGGTCACTCTGCTTGATAATAGTCAAGAGAGTAAGGGCAGAACCCCATTTTTGAAAAGCCTTTGGGAGAAAAGAATTAAAAATATTATGGGTTGCTGTATTACAAAACAGTATATTTATCTATGGAGTTGCACCCTGGTTCAAATGCTTGCAACAGGCTGGACTGCTCCAAAGGCATTCAGGGCTCAAATGCTAGCTTTAAACCAAGTAAAAGATTAGGCCTGCTATCTAAGGGATTTCGCAATGTCTGTCTAACATAATTTACTGACAGAGCTTGGATATCTATGAGGCTATGGATGGGGGGAAGGGGGGGGGGGCAATTGCCCAAGGTGCTGCATGGTGGTACCAAACCTGAAACCACATGATTATGAAGCAAACTTCTCATTGGCTGTTAATCTGACATACTACTGACAATAGTTAACTGCGGTTCCCTTAGCATGGGAGGTTGGGCATTAAACTAATAATGATAAGATGATGATGATGACAGTTAATATAAGAGAAGAAAAAAATTGAAGCTCTAACACTTGTGAATCAAAGGGTAGACAAAGCTAAGCCGATATCTATCATTGCAGCAGTACAGGAAACAGATAAACTACACATCTAACAACAATGGTTTAGTTCTTAACAACATGACATAGACATTTTTTAATTAGACAGGCTTTGGTGATTGGGCAATGTGCCAAAGAGATGAAGTTTTATTTGCTATTTGGTCCAGGTTATGGGGAACGAAGGGGGAAATGTGGTCTGGATGGCTGGCTTGACAGAATCTCAATAGATGAAGTATGCAATTACTGGACCAGATCATATGACTAAAAGTGAGGACAATAATTCATCAATAATTCATCATCATTCTCATCATCATCACCACAATCATCTTGATGGTGATTATCATCATCATTATCTTCACCATAACCATCACAATCACAGTCATAATCATCACCATCATCCCTGCAAACATATTGAGAGTGCATTATCATCATCATCACTATCATCTGCATTATGATCAGCTACAAATAACAAACTGAATTGAATGGTCATGAGAAACAGCTGCAATGTCATCAGTTTAATATCCGCTTCACCACCTTCCTCTCTGGAATGGGTAAAGAAAGTCTTCAATACAGCATCTTTCTCTCTCTCTCTCTCTCTTTTTCTCTCTTGCTCTCTGAATATCTGAGTCTCAGCCTTGCATTATTTCATCTCTGAAGTCTCATAACTTCTGATGTCTACTCCAATCTACTGACTCATTTCATGTGTCCTTCGCCCAACTTTTAAACAACAACAGCAGCCACCACCACCACCGCTGCTGCCACTGCGACCACCACCACTACCACTAATGTCATCACCACCACCACTAATATTATCACCTCACCACCACAACTACTATTAACATCGCCATCACATTCCCACCTCCCGGTTATTGTATATTGCAATTTGTCCTCATATAAGCCCTGACTAGTCAGAATTATGATCAAAGACATTCCATCTGTGACCATCCCATTCATTTTTCCCCAGACATAATGTATCCAAGACTTATAACATCCAGTATAAACTAATGAGGGTGGGATGGGGGTTCTGCATAGTCACTCAACCAGATTGTAATAGCAATTAAATCAGTCTGAATCCACACACTACAGTCTTATAATATGACACATTGGATACTGTTGTCTGAAGTATTTTATTCTGGAAGAAAAAAATACAGTATGGCCATAACTGGAACAGCTTTGGATCACAGATTTGGAATGACCTGGGACTACACAAAAACAGCTTAATTACCCAGTGTCTCACTATTTAAAGATGGCTGTGTGTGATTTTCAGTGGTATTTGGCGGTTACTTTTAGCAATTTGAGTCGGCACATAGAAGTTCCCTCATGAGCATAAAACTCTAAATGTCACATGTTACATTTGGATAGGGATCCAATTCAGATTCAGGTAACAATTTGTGCCTCATTTACCTAAAAGCATGTCAAAACAAGAAAGGTCACTTTCACACTTTCAGAGTATAGAAAAAAAATATGATGCTACAAACCAAGGGAATCTATGTAGTTGCTTAACTCGCTAAAAATAGCAGCCAAGTTACATTCAAATCCTAACCTGCTATCTTAAGATAGGATACATAGCATAATGTAGTTCTAGATACACTAAAAACACCCTTTTTCTTGATATCAGCATGTACCATATCTCTGCTAATAGTTTTTCCCTATGTAGTTCTGAGCAGACACCATGCCCGATACAGTCACTTCTAATCTAGCAGAATATCCAGAATGAGAGAGAGAGAGAGAGGGGCCAACACAAACATGGGTTTTGTCCCTGAAAGGATAAAAGGCAAAGCGAGATATGACCTCAGGGTGCAGAGAGCTGGAGTAAATATTGCAATGTATTTCATCCATTGTGCTAATGACTCTGCTAACTGAATGCATGTACACAATGTCTGAAATAATATAGTTTTGGGTGGAGCACGTTTGATCATAAGCCTGATCAATAAGATCAGACAAAACAACAACAATATTAGTTTCAAATTTTGGCACAAAGCCAGCAATTCGGAAGGAGGAGTAAGTCAATGACACTGACCCCAGTGTTCAAATGGTACTTAATCTACTGACCCTGAAAGGATGAAAGCCAAAGTCGACCACAGCAGCATTTGAACTCAAAACGTAAAGCCAGTAGAAATACCACTAAGCAGTTTTTCTGGTTTAGTAATGATTCTGCCAGCTCACTGCCTTAGAAACACAACAACAATATTGACATTATTTTTACATCATCCAGCCAACCTCCTACCTCTAACTTGAGCGAGAAGTGCCACCAAAATTTTGTACATTTGGACATTTCCTCTTATTCATATCTGTTAATCCATAACAAAGTTACCAAAAATTTAGGCAACAGATTGAATTTACTACCCAAGATTCTTCACTCCTCATAGCAACTGGATATACTGAACCAGTGCTTTTCAAACTTTTTGCTGGAGTGGAACCCCAAGGAAACATTCCACTGGCTCGGGGAACCCCTGTGCAATAATTTAATAGTCTTATGCACACATATCTGTACAGGAGAATTAAAAATTACTGCTGATTTTAGCAGTTTTGTAACTTCTTGCGGAACCCCTGGACAGTACTGGCGGAACCCTAAGGTTCCGCGGAACCCTGGTTGAAAACCACTGTACTGAACACTTCTAAATGTCTCAAGTTATTTCATACAGCACTTACTATTTGAGCTGCCCCTTAAAAATAATGTTAACAATAATAATAAAAAGGAAGGTCGAGATATCTAATTAGCATAGAAGATTTACAGGAATACAAAGAAGAGGAGAAACAGTCAGAACAGTAACAATAAGAGCAAAAACAACAAAAGTGGGAAGGAAGGAAAGAAGGAAGGAAAGAAAGGAGGAAGGAAGAAGGAAGGAAGAAGGCAAGTAGCATTAACAAAAGAAATGATAACAATAATAAATAGTATGGAAAACAGAAAGAACATAACAATCACCATCAATATCACCATTAGTGCCACTCCCAGCCCCTCATTCATTGTCATCATTAAGATGACAAAGAAGAAGAACAATAACAACAGTAACAAAAAGGCAACAATCACATCTACACAACTAACAGAAACTGAAACAAACAACAACTATATCAGAAACATCACCACCACACCACCACCACCACCACAACATCAACAACAACAGCTATCAGAATGACAATGGCAACAAGACAGTCACCAAAGAAAGACTATTGCATGCAAGATAATAGACTGTTGAAGCCAGACAAAAATGGCTGTTGCTGCCATCCCTATTGATCAATGTTTGACATTGATATTGAAATATGTCATCCAAAATTTAGTGACAAGAAATTGGGTTAGATTTTATAGATAAAGATATATGTTGCTTCTGGTGGTGTCGTGCTAAAATGTTTAACCCTTTCAATACCAACAATACCAACCCATCTGCTGAGACCGACTTCTCGTAAATATATGTGTGGTTTTATATTTAAATTTATATTATATTCATCATCATCATCATCATCATCATCATCATCGTAAAACGGATGTTAAACGATGATGATGATGATGATGATGATGATTTCAATCAGAATCTCATTGCAACGGGAATAACGATGCAAGATTTCAGTTGGTCAGAGATGGGAGTCTTACTAATTGATGAAGGAGTGTCTGCATGGTTGGATGACATGCTAGAAATAATAGTTAGTTGTTCCTCAAGCCACAGCTAAGTATGTTGGAACACACAGATGCACACACACATACACAGACTCATACAGACACGCACATACACAATCATACAGACACACACACACACATGCACACACGTGCACACATACACAGATTCATACAGACACACACATACACAATCATACAGGCACACACACACACACACACACACACACACATGTACACACGTGCACACATACATTAGGAAACATGGTCTTGGATGAACTGTACCAAGAAGAGTGTTTGATGTGTTATAGCAGAAAAAAATCTTTAAGCCTGCTTGTTTAGAGCAGACTTGGAGCAACAGATCACCACGAACAATGCCTTGACAACAAGAGAAACAATAATCAATATATAAAGTTAGAGATAGTTTACTAAATATTTTCTGAAAATTTTGTTATGCTGAAAATTAATTGCAACACACAGTCTTCAGAAATATAATCACAAAATGGTTAAATTGAACTGTTACAAGAAAGTGATTTCAATGTGTATGGAGGGAATAGATGTTTAGATTGCTCTAGTTAAAGAATATTATGTAACAGGTGGAATGGGGTAGATACATAGATGAATAGATAGATAGATAGATAGAGAGAGGGAACAGAGAGAAAGAGAGGGAATCAGAGATATACAGATAAATGGAGAGATTGTGTGTGAGTGTGTGTGTGTTTGTGCGTGTGTGTGTGTGTTTGTGCGTGTGTGTGTGTGTGTGTGTGTGTGTATGCACATACCAAGAAAGGTAGTGAGCATGAAAGGGATACACATCATCATCATCATCATCATTTAACGTCCGCTTTCCATGCTAGCATGGGTTGGACGGTTCAACTGGGGTCTGGGGAGCCCGAAGGCTGCACCAGGCCAGTCAGATCTGGCAGTGTTTCTACAACTGGATGCCCTTCCTAACGCCAACCACTCCGAGAGTGTAGTGGGTGATTTTATGTGCCACCGACACAGGTGCCAGACGAGGCTGGCGAACGGCCATGCTCGGATGGTGTTTTTATGTGCCACCGACACAGGTGCCAGACGAAGCTGGCGAACGGCCACGCTCGGATGGTGTTTTTATGTGCCACCGACACAGGTGCCAGACAAGGCTAGCAGACGACCACACTCGGATGGTGTTTTTATGTGCCACCGACACAGGTGCCAGACAAGGCTAGCAGACGACCACGCTCGGATGGTGTTTTTTTATGTGCCACCGACACAGGTGCCAGACGAGGCTGGCATTTATGAAAATAAATAAACAACAATGGCTAAACAAACATATAACAATATTGACACTCCTAATCAACTATCTGTGGCTGGTTGAAGAAAATGATAGGTAAAACCAGAAGTCCCAGTCAATTTGATTTTGGCAATAAATTTGACTTTACTCTCAGGATAGAGCTGTGACATCAGTAAATATTCTGTGGCTATTCTTAAATTAACTTTAAAATATTGGTTTCAAATTTTGGCACAAGGCCAGCAATTCTGGGTGAGTGAGTAGATTGATTACATCAACCCCACTGCTTCACTTTTATTGTTACCTGCAATGTCTCAAGAACTATTTCTTTTCAACCAGCAAGTTTCTTTAACTTAATTTTGTTAATAGCCTTAATAACTCTACTGAATTAGCAGCAAGGACCAAGACAGCTGACCCCAACTTTTGATCCTACAGGTGATAGATTTTCATTGTCCCATTCATATGTTTCAATAAACAATTCATGATAACAGTACTTCTATGCATTAGTCTATATATAACCACTAAAGCAAAAGGGTAAATATATAATATAGCAACCCACTGCTGGGTATATCTCACTTCATGCATGAAAGTTTTTGAATTGTTCATGCTGCAACACTAACTTGATGCTGACTGGGCACTTTGTCAGCCTTAACTCTTTGAACACACGAGCATGCTTTAGTGGTCGAATGCCACTTGACTATACCCCTTTGAAGACACAAAAGTGGGTGGCCACATGGTTTTATGTTTATGGCTGAAAACAATGATGTTTTTGTCAATTAGTGATTTCATTTGACAATATGACTGGAAGGTACAAAATGATGAAGCCACGTGCTTTGCTTCTTCCAAGGATATAGTCAAATGAAATCATGCCCTTAAGTGGTTCTAAGGATTAAGACTCATATTTTTGAAAGCTTAGTGGCCTCTATGTATATGCATGTGTGTGTGTGCATGTATATATATATACACATCATCATTTAACGTCTGTTTTCCATGCTGGCATGAATTGAATTGCTGGCATGGGTTACACACACACACACACACACACACATATATATATATATATACATACATACAGTCGTATTGATAAATATGCACACACACACGTATTGGCATGGAATGGCAGAATGAGAGCATCAAACAAAAATACTGGTATTTGGTCATTTTCTGAATAAATCCCTTTATGCCCAGGTCAACTTATCTATTTTGCATCTTTCATCATCATCATCATCATCACCTTTTGATATGGTTGAACAGCCAATCCTAGAGGATAATATAGTCGACTAAAACTCATGAAATTGGTTGCAGTTTAATGAACAATATCAGAAGAAGACTAAAGAATAAAAGATTACCATAGATGCGTTGCGTATTGTATGACTTGTATGACAAAAGTATCATGAACTCCTCTTTTGTAACTAAAAACAAAAAAAAAAAAAAGAATGAAATCAACACAATGTGGAACAGGAAGTACATACAAATTATTAAGTCATCTATTTACTAAAAATATATAATTTCCTCTAAATCGATCAATGCAGCAATTTTTTTTTTTAAAGAAAGAAATGGATACAATGAAATCCCTAGCGTTGAGTCATATTTGGCTGTGTTTCTGTAAAAATGTCTGAATGTGGCAAAAACATTCGGACAGGATATAATTCTGCGTGAGTCAACCTGCCATATATAAAGGTTGACTGATGTGTGACTAATGAGTTGTACAGACAAGAAAGGGGTTATTCAAAGGAATGATAGATCATTATAGATCTATATCGGTGATGGTAGGGATTGACCAGACTATGACATCATCGTGTTGAGGAAACAGATGAAGTTACCAGTTCACTCAACAGAGAAATTGATAGTTAAAATTAATATATTACAAGCTGGTGGTCATTTGTTGTATTAATCACATGGCAACTATGTAATTAATATCAGCAACAAGTTGGCCATAATTTGGAGGTTAATGTAATGGTAGTATATAGCAAAGCAATGACATATTAATATATATATTCACACATTAATACAAACACACACACATGCTCACACACACACACACACACACACACACACACACACCACACACACACACACACACACAGATTGTTATGTTATGTCTGTTTTGCTGTATAAATGTAAGTTTGACGGATGCTTATTTGGGGCAATATTTTTATGGCTGGGTGCTCTTCCTGCTACCAACCTTTTCCTAGTATGGGAGTTTTATTCCACTACATCGACTGCGCAGAGCTACAAAATGCAATGTTCACTGGCAATGTAAGCACAGCAACAACCATTTTTCTTTTTTGCAAAGATGATCCCAAATGATAGCTTTCAAGAGACACATCTTTTTCTCTCTCTCTATCTTTCTTCCTCAGACAGACAGACAGACAGACAGACACACACACACACACACACACTCAACCACCACCACCACCACCACCACCACCATCATCATCATCATCATTTAATGTCTGTTTTCCATCCCAGCTTGACAGGAGCTGGAAAGGCTAGGGGCTGCACCAGGTTCTATAATCTGTTTTGGTTTAATTTCTACAGCTGGATGCCCTTCCTAATGCCAACCACATTAGAATGTATGAGTATTTTTTTTTTACATGGCACCATCCCCAGCATTTTTTATGTGGGACCAGCACCCTTACAATGAACTTCTATGCAGCTTTCATCTACTAGTTTCACTCACAAGGTATTGCTCAGCTTATGGCAAAACTAACCATAATATAGTACAGTGGCTGCAAAGCAAAATTTTAATCACACAGCCATGCCAAAAATGTATCTGCGTATCTGCTTCTCTCTCTCTATATATCTATCTATCTATATATATATATGTTCATTTTTGTCCATTTTACCATGATTACATGAGTTAACTCTTTAGCATTCATATTACTCTGTCAAACGTAATGCTTATTTATTTACATTATTTTGAATTAATCATGCATTATCTTGTAGCTTTGAAATTTTATTGAGGTAATTGTATATTCTTAGAATGTCATTGGAGGGTAGATGTGAGAAGCTGGATTTGGCCAGTCTGGACATAAAGCAGAAAAAATATTTGGGCTGGATATGGCTGGTGTGAATGTTAAAACATTAAACATATATTTCCGGTACTGTTTTGTAGCTGGATGTCTTTTTTGTTGTTAAACCTTATCTGCTTTTGTTTTTAAGTAATGGATCTCTTATTCTACACATCTCAGAAGGTGCAAACACAACAGATGATTTGTTGACAAGGGAAATGACAACAACGTCAACACTTGAGGCTTAATTATTTTCAGAGAAGCATGAATGTAAATAACCACATAGGCACCAGGTTTGTTAACCAAACTTTCGTTTGCCTGGTGCAACTGAAGACACTTACCTAAGTGGGACTGAACATGAAAGTGCATGGCTGGGAAGCAAACTTCTAAATCATACAGCCATGCTATTGTCCATTATCATCATCATCATCAAACATTCGCTTTCCATGCTGGCATGGGTTGGATGGTTTGACCAGAGCTGGCTAGGCTAGGGACCACACCAAGCTCCACTGTCTGTTCTGGCATTGTTTCTATGGTTAGATTCCCTTCCTAAAGCTGACCATTCCATAGAGTGTACTTTTTATATGACACCAGTACAAGTGCTTCTAATGTGGCACCAGCAGGAGCACTTTTGATGTGACATTAGTACAGGTATCGATTCTGCTTTGGCAACAGATCTTGTATGCAGCAAGGCACCAGATACCTTGGCCCTATATTTAATACACAAGTAGTCCCCTTGCAATGAAATAGTGCTGGTAGTATGTTTAAGTTAGTATAGTGTAAAAAGATTAATAATCTGACATTTAAGCACTGTCCCAGAAAAAAAGAAATTAAGCTATTTTCAACAATAAGATGCAGGCATGGTTGCATGGTTGCATGGTAAGAAGTTTGCTTCCCAGCCGCATGGTTCTAGGTTCAGTCCCACTGCATGACACCTTGGGCAAGCGTCTTCTATAATAGCTTTGGGTTGACTAAAGCCTTGTGAGTGGATTTAGTATATGGCATCTGAAGGCCCATCAAATATGTATATATGTATATACCTATGCATGTGTATCTTTGTG
Source organism: Octopus sinensis (assembly GCF_006345805.1). Lineage (NCBI taxonomy): Eukaryota > Metazoa > Mollusca > Cephalopoda > Octopoda > Octopodidae > Octopus > Octopus sinensis. The sequence goes on from NC_043011.1 coordinate 51,585,418, forward strand.
TCTGTGTTTGTCCCTCACCACTGCTTGACAACCATTGTTGGTGTGTTTACGTCCTTGCAACTTAGTGGTTCGGCAAATAGGACTGATAGAATAAGTGCTAGGCTTTAAAAAAAAATCTTGGGGTCAATTTGTTTGATTAAAACTCTTCAAAGCTATGCCCCATCATGGCAGCAATCAAATAATGGAAACAATTAAAAGAGAAAAGATAATTCAAAAGTAATTTTCTCTTTTTAAATGAGGGGCGGGTCCCAGGACATTAGATTCTTCATCACTTCATAACATATTAACTTATCCATACTCACAACTACTGTATATTTCTGAGACAGACCACCAAAGGTTTACTTGGACTTTCTTTCTGACATATTAATACTGAAATACAGTAAATGGTTTTCACAGTATGATAGAACAATGTCAGTATAGAATTATACTACCATTATTCAAGGATACTATGCTATAGAATTGTAGTATGGCTGTAGCAGTACATGACCATACTATAGTTATTGTAGTTGCTTAAACATAATCATCTACAACTGAGGAAAATATATGACCAAAGTTATTCCAGTTTTGAGCAGCACCTTTTGTCTGATGTCCAATGTGTCCCTTTTTGTGACTTATTTGTTCTTCAGTGTAAAAGATGTCCCCGAGCAAGTCCATATTTCCACTACCATCATACTTTTAAGTTGTTAAACAGCCAGCCAGCCATCCACCCACCCAGCCATCTTCTCTGTCCACTATTCCTGGGAGGGTCTTGTGGGTAGAGTCCTCAAGCATCTCATTCATTGGTTCCTATCAGAGGCAACTGTCAGACTTGTCAGCTGGATTCCCAAGCATAATCAACTGCGACTATGGATATTATCCAACCATGTCACTCGTAAATTGAATGGCAAGGCAATTCTGGAAATACTTGGATTGACACATGCAGCTGCTGTGTATCACAATTAGTGAGTCTAAGATCAGTCAGCTGATAGTTGCAGACAACATGGTGCTACTTGGTTAATCAGAAAGTGATCCCTAGTATGTAAAGAATGTGTTGTCAAAAATATCAGTGTTTATTCATTTAAACTTCTTCATATCTGCCAGCCATGATCTGACTATGATTTTCAGAGAAGGTTTAATAAAACTGAAACATATCCAGAGTTGACTCGCTACTCTGTTTATCAAAGATCAAACTTATGCAACTCTCATTCCATACCAACATTCAATTTCAATTATTTTAATTTCAGTTTGTTTTTCTGAACCAGAATTAATAATTAAGCTAATGGTTTTTTCCTACTCATTACTGATGTAATTTTCATCAAGGATATTTCTTGGTTCATTACACTGAGAACATTGGCACCAACTTAACTACACACACAACACACTCGTGTGTGTGTGAGTGCATGTGTGTGTGTGTGTGAGTGCATGTGTGTGTGTATGTGTGTATGCACATGTCTATCTGCATGTGTTTATAATTATATTTGTTTCCAAGCTAACGACAATGGTTAACTCCTGTTTCGTACACATATTTAATAACCCTATACCACTTTCATTCATTTGACTAACATGAAACATCTGAACAAACCCCGCCATATACGGCTGTAGTAAGCCACTCCCACACATTGAAGACACCTAACAGGGGTTCAGACATGGCTACTTAATTAAGACAGTCATTTCATGACCACATAATTTCATATTCAGTCAAGTGATTTTTACCACACCCTCCAGCAGAACAATACTGTGTGGATGGAATTCACTAGAGGCTTGCAGTATATGTACATACAGGTATGTACTTTGCTGATGTATCTTGACAGAGAATTTAACCATCAGTGACAACACTGATAGAACAATGCTTTCGCTCTTGCCATTGTAAATGTAGTAAACCAGTGATTATATTAGGCGTGGGCAACTTTTTTGAGAAGCCAGCCACATGAGACGTGGCTCATCAGCAGACAGATCACACAGCTAGAAAATAATCCAGGGTAACTTTTCATTAGGCATACCATTCAGAAAGACCCATGGGCCACAGTTTGTTCATTGCTAGATTAGACCATTTGAAATTTGTAACCAATGATACTATTGTATATGATGTTATCGTTGTTTTCTGTCTGGTTTCCAATGAAGCACTAGTTGACTCTTTTTGTGTGTATGTCAAGTGAACATTCTCACACTTTGAAACTATTGATCTTCAGATGAGAAAGGACAGCACCCATAGCTTTTTCATTTATGTTCCTATCACTTAGTCAGCGCAATACCCTTAACACCTTATTTTTAAGGGCTTCTGTGGCCGGTGGGAGGGAGTGAGGAAATTATTTTCAAATATAGTTACAGGTGTGGCTGTGTGCTAAGAGGTTTGCTTTTCAACCACATAGTTCCAGGTTCAATTCCACTGCGTCACCTTGGGCAAGTGTCTTCTACTATAGCTTTGGGCTGTCTAAAGCTTTGAGAGTGGATTTGTTAAATGGAAACTGAAAGGAGCCCATCATACACACACATGCATATATGTTTATATGGATGGGTAGGTGTTTTTGTATTTGTCCTCTACCACTGCTTGACAACTGGTGTAACTTGGTGGTTCAGCAAGAGGGACTGATAGAATAAGTACTGCTTAAAAAACAAGTACTAGGGGTTTGTTTGTTTGACTAAAACCCTTCAGGGTGGTGCCCGAGTATGACAGCAGTCCAGTGAGTGAAACAAGTGAAAGAAAAGACAAAATCAATCAAAGAAGTGGTCCAAGTGCTTATAACAGACAGAATATCATTAAAAGCACTGAAGGACCAGATGATAGTATTAATCTAGATGACACATTAGGTCTGCCATCAAGAACTCAGAATGCAAAGATCCAAAACTAATACTGCGAATTATCGTGTCTGATGCTCTAACAATTTTGCTAGGCCATCCTCTCCATCTCCTTCTTGCAGCTGCTGCAATAACAACAACAATAACTGCTGCTGCCAACATTGCTGCCACTACCACCACCACTACCACATTCATTTTATCCATTTTCCCAAATTGCAATGAATTAGCTCTACATTATGGAATAGCCACCTTCAAAGTAAGGTATCAACATCTATACAGAAGTATCATGGCAAGTTTCCAGTAAGATGAATTAAGATTTAGTTTCAGCCCCTCCCGAAAGTCAATAAATGTGTCAGCTATAATATTAGTCCTTGTGAGGGTCAATTAAATAAAGTACCAGTCAAGTACTGTGAATGATTTAAGTTACTACACTCTTCTCTCAAAATTCATGGTTTTAAAACCATTTTAAAAATCATTTTACTTCTGCTGAGAAAGCATCAACACCACAAACCTTCCAATTCCCTCTCCTATAGGTCTTGTGGCTTTGTACTGAAGTAAGAAATTAATATTATAATGGGAATTGCATGTACCATAGAGTAGGAAATAAGCTCTTAGTAAGTTAATTCAGTGTTCCATTTTCAATTCTTGGTTGATCTAAGTATACAAAATTTTATTATGCCAAAACCAAAGTCATGAATGTCACAACTAACTTTCCTCATCTTCTGCATGTAAGGATTCAAGACAATATGAATGCTCGGCCAGCAAGAAATAGTAAGGAAAACATCCTCAATTTACATCTTGTCTAAAAATAAAGTGTATTTAGTTGTAGATATGCAATCTAAATAAAAGACAAGCTGGTCATTACTGGAATGTTTTTGATTATAGGAGTGGAGCAAGCTTGGGACTAACAACATAAAATTAAGAAACAATTATTATTATAATAAAGAATAAAGAAGATGATGGAAGAGTATTAGCAGAAATGATGAAGTACTTGACTGAATATGTAATGTAATAATGAGCTATCAGACTAAATACATAATTTAATAATGAGCTTATACAGTGCTCAGGTGCACTATAATTGAATGATTTATAGAAGTCAGTCATTTAAAAACAATGGGTTCAGTCCCACTGTATGGCACTTTATAGCACCAGGTCAACCAAACTCTGGTGAGGAGATTTGGTAGACAAAAAAAAAAGAAAGAAATCCATTGTATAAGTATGTGTGCGTGTTTATGTATGTATGTATAAATATATGTATGTATATGTATATCATCATTATCATCTTTTAACTTCTGTTTCTCATGATGACATAGGTTGGACTCAATTTGACCAGAGCTGGCAAGCAGAAGAGGTGCACTAGGTTCCAGTCTGATTTGACTTAGTTTCTACAACTGGAAGCCCTTCCCAATGCCAACCATTTTACAGTGTATGCTGTATATATATATATATATATATATATATATATATATATATATAGATATATATATATATGTATATATACATATATATATATATATATATACATATATATATATATATATATATATATATATATATTATATATATATATATACATATATATATATATATATATATATATATTATATATATATATATATAATATATATATTATATATATATATATTATATATATATTATACATATATATATATACATATATATATATACATATACATATATATATATATATATATATATATATGGATGGATGGATGTATATGAGCATAAGTGTATGAGTGTTTGTAACTCCTTTTCTTGATATTGCACGATTGTTGTAAATGAATGTCATTTGTTTCCAATATTCTGCAAAAGTATGTCTGACCATGGGGAAATATGTTGTTTGGAAACCAGTTGGAATTGGAGACAGGAAGGGCTTCCAGCCATAGAGAATCAGTCTTAATAAACTCCATCCAACCCATGCAAGCATGGAAAAGTGGACTATGTTAATGACGATGAGGGTGATGAATATTCTAGCTTTAAATTAAATCTTTTGTGGCCAACTTTGCTGTTATCACTCATTATCAATATGATATACTAGGGGCCTCAACCTTAAAAAAAATTCTACTTTCTCATAAATTTGTGTCAATGTACCATTCTGAATAATGGTAAATAAATATTCTTTCTAATTTTTAGCACAAGGCTAGTAATTCTGAGGGGAGGGGATAAGTCGATTACATCAACTCCAGTGCACATCTTGTACTTATTTTATTAATACCAAAAGGATGAAAAGCAAAGACAACCTCATCAGCATTTGAACTCGAAAATGTAAAGAGCCAGAAATAAATAATAAAAAAAGGTGGTTGAGTATTGGATTTAATGGTGTCCTTTAATTAAAGTAATTATGTTCTTTAATGTTCTAAGTTAAATTCTTGCTAAGATTAATTAACTTTATCTTTCATCTTTCCATGGTTGATAAAATAAATACCTTGTATGTGGTGTGGATATACAGGGAAGTGGGTCATTCTAATCAACTATATCATTTCCCTTCATATTTATATGGAAAATTCTTATTATGATAAAGAATAAGAAGTATAGTCAGCATGTCTCAGTGGTTGAGATGCCGTTATTGTTGTTGTTGTTTAGCCTCAGGCCAACTTTGATTGAGCAGACAGAATTATGGTCAAAGGCATTCCAGTCAAGCCTAACCCGTCATTTGCAGGATTCCATTATTCAAAGTGTTCATTGTTCTCCCAAAACAGTCAAGATGTGATTTGAGGGAGATTTGTCAACTATTTCTAACAGGTCAAGTGAGATGAGATATAAGAGCAATAGGAGTGATGAGGAGGTTCACTTCTATTCCTCTGAAAACTGATAGCAAAAACAACAACAACAACAAACTACAACCTATCCTTAACAGGATTGCTTGTGTAAGACCAGTGCATATTTAATGCAACGAGAAACAGAGTCTGTTTGATTGCTTTCCTCGCACTTTCTCCCTTCTAGCCTTACTGCAACCCCATTGCTTGTTTGTGTGGTCAGTTCTAATCAGATTAAGTGCACTTCAGACCACACAAATATTATTGAATGACATCAGTGTTTGTATAATTGATTTTTTTGATATTTTATATATATATATATGTATATATATATATATATGAAATCACACATACATATTGTCGAACCAAAGTGGTTGCTGGAGGGAGGGTTTAGCAATACGGTAATCTGTGGTGTTGGTGGTGGTGCGGACCTGTAGGCAGTGTGTAGGTGTGTTGAGGAGGTGGCTGGGGGTGGACATAACATAACACGTTTGTATTAGCATTGGTTATGAAGTTATTTTACTTCTACCTCACACACACACAGATTTTGGGAGAACATACTCCCACCACCTTAATCACACACACACTAATACACATACATCAGCACATACCCATACACACATATTGATTTCTTACCTTGATATACGCTATTATATTTACCTTCCACTCGACAACACTTTGCCTCAATTTAATAAAAGTGTTGTTGTTGTCTAACACAGGTCATTCATAAATGAGCAAAGACTTTCCAACCCCGACCATTTATCTTTTTTTTTTTTTTTTATTCAGCTGTAATGTACCTAGGACTATATTATTCAGTATATAATAGCCCCTCTTCAAATGGTAGGATGTGATTTAAGGGAAATCAGGCTATTATTTGCAGCAGGTCAAGCACTCACTCAGAGATTTCCTCATTGGCTACAATAAAAGTATTTGCTTTCTATAACTTAAATATACACCTACCTGATAAGTAAAATCAAAATTGTAAATAGCATTCTATCTCCTGCATTATTACTAAGGATAAGATGTATATCACATCTACAGTTACTCTTACAGCTTCAGTTTACCCAAAGTTACTTCTTTTATGCAGCACTCTATCAAATACTCCTCGGAAATCAGAAAGCTTTTATGTAGTCACTGGATCTATACAATATAACCTAACAATATAAGGTGGCGAGCTGGCAGAAACATTAGCACACCA
>NC_043011.1:51597167-51614667 GCF_006345805.1 Octopus sinensis
CTCGTCACTTATATAAACCTCCCTACAACTTCAGTGCACGACTTTCCTCCTCATCACATTTTCTCCATCTTCTCTCTCGACACCTGTTTCTGTGCCTTTGTTCACACTGTAGCCTCTCATCACCTGACACAATGACACCTCCTTTGATACTACTCCCCCCAGGTGGCTTGTCTTGTAAGTTACCTAATGACATCGATGGTGCAGGTGCCTCAAAAAAAGCACCCAGTACACTCTGTAAAGTGGTCAGCATTAGAAAAGGCATCCAGCCATACAAACCATGCCAAAGCAAACAACTGAATTTGATGCAGTCTTCTGACTTGCCAGCAACTGTCAAACCACCCAACCCATGCCAGCATAGAAAACAAATATTAGTTGATGATGATGATGATAATGGGAATATATATATATATATAATATAATATATATATATATATATATAAATATAATATATATATATAAATATATATAATATATAAATATATATGAATACATTTAAATAAATACAATTACACAATATCTATATTTATATAAGCGCACACACAAACAGATATGTGTGCACGCAAACACACACACACACACACACATATACGCGTGCACATACACACAAACACACACACATTTACACATACACACATACATTATATGGGAGGGAGTGAATGAGAGAGAGTGGGAGACAGGGAGGAGAGAGAGAAGCAAACAGATAGACAATATACAAATAGACATATATACACAGATACAAACACATACAGACATACATACACAGATACAAGCACTCACACACACACACACACACACATATATATATATATACATATACACAGATACAAGCACAAATAGACATATATACACAGATACAAGCACATTCTTACATACAAATATATCTGCATATGCATACATGCACACACACACACACACACACATACACATAGATAAATACATCGAAAGAGAAAGAGAGGTAGACAGATAAACAGATAGACAAAATGATTATACATGACTGGAGAAGAAATATATTTTGTGACATGCCTCTTAAGTAAATGAAAAATGGATGCAATAAGATGCCAGTGTCTTAAGGGGCTTCAAGATTTTAGATAACGGAATTGATAGATATTATTGTAAGTGGAAATTTACAGGATATCTTATAGAAAGTGTTCCTCTGAGCTGTGCTATTTTTTATCTGGACACAAAAATATAAATACATACACAGAATCTGCTCATATGTACATGTACACATACAAACATGTATATATGTGGTTGTGTTAATACTATATATATATATATATATATATGATGATCAATGTGTGCATATATATATATACACACACACACATATATACATACACACACACATATATGTATGCATATATATATATATGTATGTATGTATATATATATATCTGTGTGTACGTATATATATATATAATATCTGTGTGTATGTATATATACATATATGTATGTATGTATGTATGTATGTATGTATGTAGTATATATATATAAAGACAGACGAAATACCTATTTCTTTACAATCCCACAAGGGGCTAAACACAGAGAGGACAAACAAGGACAGAAAACGGATTAAGTCGATTATATCGACCTCAGTGCGTAACTGGTAGTTAATTTATCGACCCCGAAAGGATGAAAGGCAAAGTCGACTTCTGCAGAATTGGAACTCAGAACGTAACGGCAGACGAAATACCACTAAGCATTTTGCCTGGCACGTTAACAATTCTGCCAGCATGCCGCCGTGATACCCATGTAAAAAGCACCATCCGAACATGGCTGATGCCAGTGCTGCCTTGACTGGCTTCTGTGCTGGTGGCATGTAAAGAGCACCAACCAATTCTGGCCGTTCCCAGCCACCTCTGGCGCCTGTGCCGGTGGCACATAAAAAGCACCCACTACACTCTCGGAGTGGTTGGCGTTAGGAAGGGCATCCAGCTGTAGAAACACTGCCAGATCAGACTGGAGCCTGGCACAGCATCCTGGCTTCCCAGACCCCGGTCGAACCGTCCAACCCATGCTAGCATGGAAAACGAATGTAAAACGATGATGATGATGATGACGATGATGATGATGATGATGACGACGACGACGATGATGATATATATATATATTATATATATATATATATATATATCTATATATATATATATATATATTATAGATATATTATAAATATATATATATATATAATATATATATAATATATTATATATATAGATATATATATATATATATATTAATATATATAATGTATGCATGTATATATATAAATACATATATATATATATATACACAACATACATACATCTACATAAACACACACACACACAAACATGACTGGCACTCTATCAGTTATAATGAAAATTCCAGTCAATCCAATCAATGTGACAGCCTGCCCGTGAAATTAACATGCAAGTAGTTGAGCACTCCACAGACATACATACCCTTAATGTAGTTCTGAAAAAGATTCAGTATGACACAGAATATGACAAGGCTGGCCCTTTGAAATACAGGAACTACTTATTTTTGCCGGCAAAGTGGACTGACTGGAGCAACATGAAATAAAATGTCTTACCCAAGGAAACAAAGCACCACCAAGTATCGAACTAATCAGCTTACAGTTGTGAGCTGAATACCCTAACCACTAAATCATGTGCCTTTACACACACATACAAATGTTTTAGACATACAAGAGGGTGAATATATATATATATATATATATAAGGGGAAAGTTTACGGAAATAAACAAAAGACGAAGGCGGGTGGAGTACAAACAAACAAATGTATTAGTATAGCGCTCAGGAATAGAAAAGTCTTTTACGTTGCGAGCCTACGCTCTTCGACAGAAAGATACACAGAAAAAAAATGCGTGTAGGAGCTAACGATCTATCATGGCGTCATATATAAAATGCAGAATTGTTAGCATGCAGGTAAAATGCTTAGTGGTATTTCGTCTGCAGCTATGTTCTGAGTTCAAATTCTGCCAAGGTCAGCTTTGCCTTGCATCATTTCGGGGGTCGATAAATTAAGTACCAGCAAAACACTGGGATCTATCATATATAAAATTACAGTTTATAATTTCATTTGAAGGCTGATAAAGGTAAATGATTCAATCCATTATTACTCAGAGTTTTATGCTCTGTGCAATGTTTGAAGTTATAAAAAATAAATCTTTTTGTCACCTGAAAAAAAGCATATAACAAGAACCAGAATACTAACGGAATAAATAACCAACTTTAAATGAACGTGAATACCCACACACACATGCCGTCAGATACATATATATGTTCTCATATTCTTAGATATATACTCTGCATGCAGATACACATGTAATTACAAATTTATAATACATGATCTCAGCTGCTATAAAATGCTATTAAATCAAAATTTAATAGCTTTTTATGAAAAAAGCCCTATCCCATTACAGCTGTCAGTATGTCAATTTTTTAGAACTGGTATTTCCATATACAGTAAGCCCAAAATTAGTTTTACAAACCCAGTTTTAGCCATCTATATTAAGGACTTTAAGAACTATACCAATAACCATTTCAGATGCAGAGTGATGTAAAGACAAGGTTTTTTTTTTTAATCCTTGAGATAGATCCATGTCTTGTTGGCAAAAATTCTATGATCATCTACTACCTGTTTCGGATGACTTAGCATGTATTTCAAGAGATCTAATATATGTTTTAGAAGATCAAGTTGCCACTGCAGCAAAATACTCTAACATGATGTTACACCAAATGCCCAGTACAATGAAATGCTTGTAATAAGGTTGAACACATAAACTGTGAATTGGTAAATCCAGTGCTTTTTTCATTCAATCAACACAGTGGCTGTGAGGTTATTATTATTCTGGGTTCAAATTCCAAAGAGGTTGACTTTGCTTTTAATCTTTTCAAGGCTCGATAAATTAAGTGCCAGTTGAACACTGGGGGATCTATGTAATTGACTAGCACCCGCCTCCAAAATTCCTGGTCTTACGCTAAAATTTGAAACCATTATTATTATTATTATTATTATTATTATTATTATTATTATTATTATTATTAGGTGGTGAGCTGGTAGAATTGTTAGCATGCAGGTAAAATGCTTAGTAGTATTTTGTCTGTCGTTACGTTCCGAGTTCAAATTCCACCGAGGTCGACTTTGCCTTTCATCCTTTCGGGGTTAATAAATTAAGTACCAGTTACGCACTGGGGTCGATGTAATCGACTTAATACCTATGTCTGTCCTTGTTTGTCCCCTCTGTGTTTAGCCCCTTGTGGGTAATAAAGAAATAGGTATTTTGTCTGCAGCTATGTTCTGAGTTCAAATTCTGCCAAGGTCAGCTTTGCCTTACATCATTTCAGGGTCGATAAATTAAGTACCAGCAAAACACTGGGGTCAATGTAATTGACTTATCCTCTCCCCCAAAATGGCTGCCCTTGTGGCAAAATTTGAAACCATTATCATTACTATCATTATTTGGTGGCAAGCTGGCTGAATTGTTAGCACATCAGACAAATGCTTAGCAACATTTCTTCTGAGTTCAAATTCCTTTGAGGTAGACTTTGCCTTTTATTTGTTGGAATTAATAAATTAAGTACCAGTGAAGCACTGTGGTCAATGTAATTAACTAGTCCCAAACCACCAAAACCTTCAGGCCTTGTGCCTATAAGAATTATTATTATTATTATTATTATTATTATTAGAATAACCTTCCTAACATTTTAATTAAGCTCTTGTTTAAATTGTAAAATCAATAATCAAACAAAATATTTTTAGGCCTCAATGAAGCCCATGTCAGGTCTCATCCAGTAGACCTTTGATCAAAGGCATTCCAGCTGTGACCATTCCAACTCTTTTGGGCTTTGCTTAGTTGACAACATGATCAACTGTATCCTTCTTTTTCAAAGACAGCAGGATGTTATCTTTCTTCCTAGAACAACAATTCTCCACAATCTTTTCCATGCTGATATCTTTCCAGTTTGAATGAAATATTATGAGAATCAAACCCACTGGTTTTAGAAATCCTACAGAGGCCATGGGCACTGCCTCCTCCTTCAGACTCAGCAAATGGAAAAAAAAAAAAAACTGTATTTTTAGGGGTGTCAACAAATATATTATCCAATGTCTTTTTCCCAACCATTTTTCATTTTAAGACAATAGGGTGTAAATTGAGGGAGATTTAACTGTGATTTCTAAAAGACTGAACAACTACATAGAGACTCCTTTGTGATGGATGGTATATCCTAGAGGTTACAAACAAAGCTGAAATTTCTGACAACATCCATGGAAAACTAATGAAAATTGAAGAAAACTGTTTGAACATGAAACCTTCCAGTATAGTTTTGAAGAGAATTACTTTGGCAGAAAACATCCAAGATGTTTTAATTAATCAAAACAGTCAATGTCAGTGGGTGAAAAGACAAAAGTAAAAGGGGAAGAAACAACATGAAACAAGGTTATTTTTCCATTAATGAAACATCTGAAAACAATCACAGAGAATGTGTACAGGTGGAATGTATATAATTAACATTTAGGAAATGGGTGGAACAGAAAATAATGACACACACACACACATAAGTATACACATACACAAACACACACACACACCACACACACACACATATATATATATATATATATATATATATATATATATACACATATAGGCACACAGACACATATACAAGCACACATATATGAATAAATATATATACAAACATACATACACACGCACATACAAGTACATAAACATGCATGCATTCATACACAAACACACACAAACACACACACGTGTATTTACATATTAGTGCTTGCCAGTACTATTATGGATCTTTAATTTATATGCAAAGGAATTAGCAATGCATGAATAACAATAACAGAAATGTGTAGAACATCAACATCACAACAATCATCATCACAGCTAAACACCATTGTTGCCACCATTGCCACCCCCCATTCTCCTACAAGGCTTCGCTTAAACATGCCTTATATTTGCAAATTCCTCCTCACCAGCCCACAAAGAACCATGAAACATAGTTCCCCCCCCACCTCTCTCTCTCTCTCACATGCAACTCTCTCATCACATTCCTGCATTGTTATTGGGTTTGTTGCAAAGTTTCCTAAGGTTTCTCCCTTTCCACTCTAATTCTTTCATTTTATTTTTATTTTTATTTTAATTTCTTCATACATATATGTGGCTGGCTGTGTGGTAAGAAGTTTGCTTCCCAACCATGTGGGCCCAGGTTCAGGGGTTCAGTCTCACAACATAGCACCCTAGACAAGTGTCTTCTACTAGCCTCCTCACTGCATTATTATAATTATCATTAGAAGCAAACTGGCAGAACCGGTAGCATGCCAGGCAAAATGCTTAGCAACATGTTTTCTCTCGCTATGCTCTGAGTTCAAATTCTACTGAGGTTGACTTTACCTTTCATCCTTTTGGGGTCAGTAAAATAAGTACCAGTCAAGTACTGGAGTCAATGTAACCGACTATCCGTTTCCTCCAAATTTCAGGGCTTATGCCAATAGTAGAAAGGATTATTATTATTATCATTATTAGCAACCCAGCAGAATTTTTACAGTGCCAGACAAAAATGCTTTCAGAATCAATAAAATAAATATCAGTCAAGTGTTGGGGGTCAATGAAAATGACCTGCTGTATCCCCTAAAATTGCTGGCCTTCTGCTAAAATCTGAAGCCATCATTGCTGTTGTTGTTGTTGTTGTTGTTATTATTATTATTATTAAAGTAGTGAACTGGCAGAATTGTTAGTGAATCAGACAAAATGCTCAGCAGTGTTTCATCCATACTCATGCTCTGAGCTCAAATTCCGCTGAGGTTCACTTTACCTTTCATCCTTTCAGGGTTGATAAAAAAAGTACCAGTCAAGTACTGGAGTTGATGTAATTGACTTCCTCCTCCTTTCAAAATCTTCTGGCACTGTGCCAAAATTTGGAACCATTATTATTATTATTACTGAGTGAGAGAGCAGCACATGCCATCAAAATGACATTGGGGTACAATTATACGAAGCCCAATATACCCATCATAAGTACCTGTATGATAAGGGTACACCAGGCACATGCATCACAACCACATATGCGCGACATGGTGATTTTATATCAGATAAACAGCACATGACCTTGCAGGTGGAGCCCAGTTAAAATTTTTTCAGGTTGAGTGGCTCCTCCTGCTCGAAAGGCCCCTGAAGGATGATGAACGAAAGACCCATGTTTCCAGAGGTGAATTATTCAAACCCCAAAGAATTCCTCTCAACACATGGCTATAATGCTCCCCCACTACTTCTGCTCGTGATCAGAGATGCACACATTGTCAGCCACCAAGGGACATGCTCAACTGGTTAAGGTCAAACAACTGACAAGCAAATCTGTGGTATTGAGCAGAATATTTGCTGTAACCCATCTTTTATACCAACACAAAACAATGTACATGATAACACTTCCAGTCAGTTAAGATCAGAAGCCATTTCATTCACTGCCTGGTATTGCATCAGGTATTATTACAGAGGTATTGTTTTCAGTCGTGTTTGTTTGTCCATGGACAAGATATCTCAAGAACCACTGAATGGATTTGAATGAAACTTTCAGGGATGTTTGGCCTTGTGATTGGCATGAACTGATTAGATTTTGGGATCCATCCGGTACTGGACAAAGATTCTGGATTATTTGTTATATTTTCTTTACATGTATATGTAAAGTTTCACATAGTTCTCTTGTAACCGCACACACATACACACATACTCACACATTTTCAGCATTGAACATTACCATCCCATTTCCATTATACACACACACACACATGCAAACATACCTCTCTTTTACACATACATATACTCACACTTCAAACACCGTTTATTGACTTTTTCACTCCTTCCTTCATTATTCATCTATCACCCCTTCCTTTCTTGTTCATACGATGCTCTCTTTGCCATTTATCTCCTCTACCTTCACCTCTCTCTCTCCTATATATATATATATATATATATAAATATATATATATATATACACACACACACAAATATATCTGTATATAAATACAAATATATAAAAAGACAATGCTCATTATTATATTAGGAGATAATACATATATTTTAACACTTTACATATATACATAATTCTACATATATACATAATTCTACACATCAATCTAAAACAACACGATCACTAAAGGAAAACCAGAATTCAAGAGAAGAGAAAACCAAAAGGTTTCACGATATTCATTTAAAAATTCATGAGTAGAACTTATTATCGTTATTAATGTTTCTAATACTTTGAAACTATTTTGAATGGTGAATTTGTTAACTTTGATTCCTTATTACCGTTTTCACTACTTTGAAACTATTTCAAATGGTGAATTTATTAATTTCGGTTTATATTAGATAACGATATTACTGTTACTAAATTTTCTAGAACTGCTTTGAGATGAGTCATCTTTATTACCAAGACTACACACACACACACACACAACATTACAAACACAGCCTGCACACCCACTTGCACATTCCATGACTCCTATTTGGATTGATCAGGTACCAGACAAGGTATATGGATTATTTTTCCGTTTGAGAGCGATTGGGTTCATCTTTAGTATTCTCATTTGTGAGAGCAGTTGATCTTATTTCAGATATTCTCATTTTAAAAATCATCTCCGGTTAATCGTTGAGAGGACATTGGTGTTGCACTGACGGAGGTTTGTGCTCTTTAAGTGCTCTTGTTATTATTATTATTATTATTATTATATTATTATTATTATTATTATTATCATTATTATTATCATTATTGTTATCATTATCATTATTATTATCATTATTGTTATTATTATCATTATTATTATCATTATTGTTATTATTATCATTTTTTTCTTCTTTCAAATTTGCTTCCATTTCTTGCCGAGTGTCTTCCCGACTCCTAGGGCAAAGAAACTCATAGTATACATTGGTAGGCCATTAAACTAAACTCAATAGTTCGTTCATTTTTTATTTATTTTTTTAAGTTAAATTAAAATTAAAATATATGGGTAGTAATAGTTCTTTATTATCATTATTATTATTATTATTATTATTATTATTATTATTATTATTAAGGTGGTGAACTGACAGAATTGTTAGCACACCGGGCAAAATGCTTAGCAGTATTTTATCTGTCTTCACGTTCTGAGTTCAAATTCCACCGAGGTTGACTTTGCCTTTCAACCTTTCAGGATCACTCAAATAAGTACCAGTTGAGTATTGGAGTCTATGTAATTGAATAGTCCCCTCCCATCAAATTTCAGGCCTTGTGCATTTAGTAGAAAGGATTATTTTCATTATTATGACAACATTGTATATGTCGAGGTCACCATGAGAGGCCAGAAGTTACTATTTTTAAGGATTTTGAGTATTGTTCATGATAAAAGTAGGTGCAACACTTTGCTAGATGTGTGAACAAATTGGTCCAAATGGACATCAAAAGAAAACTAGAGTGTCCTGTTCACATAGTCAAATGTATGTATATATTTGTAGGTAGCTGCTGTATATTTATGCAGAGATAGATGGTATATATGTGTGTGTGGAAGTAGACGATGGATATGAGTAGATTAATGCATAGATACATGGTGTTTATGAGTGTTTAGGTAGCTAGTGTGTTGTGTTTGGATGTGTTTATTTAGATACACGCAAATATAGTCACAATTATCACATCACATGTTAATAGTACACCAAAACTGACATAAATATTGCATCAACAGGACATCAAAAATAACACCACATCTAAAATCCCCATTAGATCTACCAATGCAAGTACAACCACCAAACAACAATAACAGCTACCATAGTAATAATTCTTTCTAATTTTGGCAAAAGGCCAGCAATTTTGAGAGGAGGGAGAAGTCGATTACATTGACCCCAGTGCTCAACTTGTACTTATTTTACTGGCCCTGAAAGGGTAAAAGGCAAGGTCAAGTTTAGCAGCATTTGAACTGAGAGCGTAAAGAATCAAAAGAAAAGCCACTCAGCATTTTGTCGAGTGCAGTAATGATTCAGCTAGTTCATTGCCTTCAGGTTTTTTATTATTATTATTATTATTATTATTAATAATAATAATAATAATAATAATAATAATAATAATAATAATAATCATAATCATCATCATCATCATCATCATCATCAGTAAAACCACTAATACAATCACTCCAACACAACTCTTACAATTACTGCTACACCAATACAAGCACAACCATGGCTGCAACCACCAGCACAGCAAAACTGTTTCGGAGATGACCAATGAATTGATAGGTTCTGTGTAAGAAATTGTAGAGTATCAATTCTGAAAAACATTGAGAAACTTCATTAAAAAAAGTTATTTTTCTCTGTTAATTTACTTCTTTTTCATTTCTTCTTTTCATAACGATAACGATAATGTTACAGGTGGTGGTTGTGAGGGTTGTGGTCATAGTGATGGTGACAGCGGGTTGTAATGGTTGTGGGATGATAATGATGATGATGATAATGATGGTGATGGTGATAAAGTTAATTATAATAATAATGGTACTAATAATAACAGCATTTCCCAAGACACAGCTGCACAATTTAAACTCTACAGCAACCACATAGAAACCTGGCACCAAACAGACTAAAATGTAGTACCTACCAAACCCACCATCTCCGTCCTACATAAGTAACACCAAAAATTATCCAATACAAACAATCATCACACAGAATAACACAAATGTACTTACCACACACGCACACACATCTCCGTAATATTCATATAACACAAAAAACACAGTAAACAAAATTCTTCAAGAATATTCATAGACACAATGTTTGGTCAGGAGAGAGAGAGAGAGAGAGAGAGAGAGAGAGAGAGAGAGAGAGAGAGAGAGAGAGAGAGAGAGAGAGAGAGAGAGAGAGAAAGAAACAGTGCACTATATCTATCATAGATTAATGTTCATCTAGCCTGGGTCACCTAATCTCTCCACAACAAACCATAGTAAAATTCAAAGATTATGAAGAAGATCCGAGATATGGAGTTGAGGCAGAGACTGCTAGTACCATCCAGTACCAGTATTTTGTCTTTTCTTTATTGCTACAGGGCTTTTCTTCTTACCTGCATTTAGTAGTTTTAAAGTGAGCGTCATCAATCCACGCAATTTGATCACACTCTATAGACTTGAAGATCTGGCCACACAGGCTCCAGTAGTCTAAGACAGCTGAGGTGACTAGCAAGCTTTAGATTTTACATTGGAGCAGTCATCTACCAGATGAATTGCCTTACAGGGCTGGAGAGCTCCACTTACCCTAGAGTTTCTGGAAGGGTGTCAAAGAAGATATTGGAATGCCCGAGGGCTCCCACTCCTTGATTTGCTATCAAGCTTGAATTCTGTAACATTTTTGTCTCACAAGGCAGTGAGTGATTTTGCTTGGACTTTCTTCTATAACATGCTAATTAACCCATAGCTAGGACCTTAACAGGTGCTACTATTTTGTATCAGAATAAATGTGGGAACAACAGTGGCTAAGAGGTGGCCCCACATACCATAAAACCCTGTAACTCCTGAGCCAGGGCTCCACTACACCTCTACTGGATGCGGTTTAAAGTTATACTCAGGATGATGCTCAAAAAATACACTTCACATAATCATAGCCCACTGTCAACTCAACAAAACTCAAATACTCAAAATGAAAAAACCATCTGTACATATGAAGAATACAGTTTTTTACTGCAATAAGTTCCAACCCACCCACACAGCCCTCTGTTACTGCATGTTCAATCACTCAGACATTCTGGCATGTTTACCACAGAACACCATTTTAAAACCATTATCCCCCACACTCAGTCAAAAAAAACCTCACCCCCACCACCCCAAAAAAACAATACAACAGGGCTGAAATGTCTTTGATCATAAAGTTATTCAAGCAGGGCTTAACTGGGGCTAAACAACAACTTCATTAGTCTCAAGCCAATGAAGAGCCTTTTTATGATCTCATGAACTATTAAAAATAACATCTAAATCTATCTCAGATCAAAATCTGACATGGAAACCCCCCCCCCCCCAAAAAAAAATGATTTAAAAAAAAAAAGAGGCCATATTGGTTAATGCAAAGCAGGGAACACTTTGCATATAAAAAATTGGGTCTGTCATGGCTGCAATGCTTTTAATCATAGATCAGGGAGCCAAAAAAGAAAAAAAAAACATCAGCAGTTTCAAACACTAATCGAGTACAGAGTATCAACTGTCATACTCCAATCATTAAATTTTCCCAGAAATGTATTCAACATGTAGAAGAGGAAGCTGACATACATAATCTAGTGAGCAGAAAAAAAGAAAAAGAAATTTAATTAATTAAAATTATACTCACAATGAAAAGAAAAAAATCATCAGCATTAACCCTTTAGTTCATAACCGGCCCAAATATTCTACCTGTTTTACATTCAAACTAGCCAAATCTGGCTTCTCACACCTACCCAAAAATATCATTCTAAAAATAAACAACTATATCAAACTATATCTCAAAGCTGTGCAATAATGTAAGGAATAATTTAAAACAATGTTAACTAATACACAATACATTTGACAGTAATCTGAATGCTAAAGGTTTAATAATTGTTCTTATCATGAAAGGCAAGGGAGACAAGTCCAAAATTCAAATCGTTGAAAAATTGAATAGGTACATATAAAACATCTGTAAACATGTTTCAGTCTTATTAGACCTCTTCAGCAAAATGTAATCTAATTTGTATTTACGTGAAACTGAATTGACTGAAAGAATGTGTAATTTTTCAGTGCAAAAAAAGTTCACTGATAAAACAATTTAAAATATTAATTTGGGAAAACATCTCCTTTGCCTTTGAGGAGAATTATCATTAACACTTATGATTATTTTTCTTTCCATTACAATTGTAAATATTAATTGATTAAACCTTTTATTTTAAATTTTGGCTCCCTAGTTAATATGCTATTGCTCTCACACCCCACAACATAAGTATTAGTCAATACTACCTGCTTCTGTTGCTAAAATCACATCAGAGTCTATAAGAAGACAGAAAAGACAGGAGAGGAAATACTATCTGCAAAGGCTATCACACTGTACTCTATATAATAAACCATCGCAGGCCTGAGTACATGGTATGATGTTTAATTAGGTAGAGGTGTGATACATTGGAGGTGGGGTTTTTTTTTTTGTCAACCATATCTAGTTGTTTTGGCTGACTACTTGTGTGTTATAAGTCTGTTTAATCTAGCCAGACTGATGATATGGATTATGGTAGTGGCAATGGTGATGGTTATTATTTCTATAGATCCTTTTGCTGCTACTGTTGTTGTTATTGTTGCTGTAGCTGTTACAGGTGTTGTTGTAGCTCTTGCTGTTGTTGGTATTCTAGTCATCGTGATTGTTGTTGGCCTGTTGGCAGAATTGTATATCTGGCAATTTTTGCATTTGACAGTCTTGGCATTGCCAAAACTGAGTTTTTGGTGGTCAAACGGCAAGTTTTCTTGTGCCACCCATCTTCTTCATTGTCAATGCCTTCCACTCTCTGTTGCTTTTTTTGGATGCTTTCACATCATCTTTGGCAGCTTCTGAATTTGAGGCAGCAGGTAGTATTGAAGTTATGTCCATACCTGCTGGCATTTCTTCCTGGTTTTATGTTTGCAAGGAACATTTCACCAACAGTTCTTTGGGTATGTCAGTTACAGAAATTGAGGTTATGCTTTTTGCTGCGGCAGCTGCTGAAGCTACAACAGCAACAAGAACAATATTTGGGATATTGGTAGCTGTGATACAGTGACATACTCAGTTCTCGTCTTTTCCATCATGGGATAAAGGAGAAGAGACAACAAATCTATTGCTTTTTCACAAACACAACATTTGTATTTCCCACACATGGCCACCAACCCCATCTAAACACACTCTTTAAAACAGAAATATTCAGTGAAGCCAGGCAGATCAGCACATGTGGCCATCAGAACTCTAGTGACATTTCTGTTTGGTTCTGCCGTGGATGGTTGTGAGTTCTATAACTTTCTTGTGTTCCACTACCATCGCCACTACTATTGCCTGGTCCCTATAGGTCAAGACTTTGGTGACTGATTTTGGTCACTTATTATTCTGTATAAATGGCCTCATCAAAATTCTTGGGACATGCATGTAGTTGTGATCAATGTTTTGACTAGCTGCTTGCTGATGCAGATGTCCACAAATGTCTTTGGTCTTATGCTATTTTCCTCTTGTTACACACTGCATGACAGACCATACCACTTCCAGGCTCTTTTTGATTTATTCCATTATCACATAATGCAACTTCCAGTCTCTACAATCAGTGCATCAAGAAAGCAACATCCTTTTTTTTTTGGTGCTGCTTATTTCTTCAGTTAGAAGTATCATCCTGCCAAGACATATGATGTTTAACTGCATTTTTTCATTTTTCTTGGTTTCAAGCAAATAGGACATCCAGTGTCTGGTTGCATGAGCGAATGATGATTTTTATTTTGTGATCTCTGTTGATATTGTTGTTGCTACAAATGTCTGAGTAATTTTTTTCATTTGCATGTTGATGGTGTGATGTCAATGAAGCAGCTGTGACATTAATCATTTTGGTTGTTGTGGGAGTAGCAATTTTAGCTGTTATCACGATGTTGTTGCCCTATGAAACTACAGTGGTGTCATTATCACTCTCCTTCTCCTGCCTCTTTCTATTCTTGCATCCCATTCCAGTGAGAACATTAAGAGGTCATTATTGGAATCCATGTTCGTTTATTGAATGAAATTATGGATTTATTAAAACAACAAAGGTTTGACAATGATATGACTTTGCGGAGGGGTTAATATAAAAGGAAAAAGAACCACACCCCTACATTGCAGGCCAATTTCATGTCAAGGCTGCCAACAACATTTAATGCACATCGTTCCCAATAAGGGCAAAAATGACCCCAAAATGGCCAAACTAACAGACATAAAATTCCATAGTGATCAGAGTGAATGCAGCAATAATGATGATGAGGATAACGATGATGATGATAATGACGATGATGATGGTGATGATAAGCAAGAAGAGGAGGATGTCTATTTCCAACAGATGATAATATATCTCATGAAGAAATTACTGAAATGTAAAGATCTGGAAACAGAGATAACCAGAATGCGTGGATAGAAAAAGAAACAATCCCTTTGATA
This sequence comes from Octopus sinensis, assembly GCF_006345805.1. Taxonomy (NCBI): domain Eukaryota; kingdom Metazoa; phylum Mollusca; class Cephalopoda; order Octopoda; family Octopodidae; genus Octopus; species Octopus sinensis. Next base: position 51,612,331 of record NC_043011.1, read on the forward strand.
AAAGGTTGTTTGGGAATTATTAAAAAAACAAGCAGGCAAATATATAACTAATCCTCACCCCACAAAACTTATACATATGCATATTCTTTATGTAGAACACTAAGTACAAAACCAAAACAAAACGCAGCACAGATGTGAAGCCCACAGAGCTGCACTCAATAGTGCAATGAAAGCACACAATAAAAATAAAATAAGAATTACCTGTCTTAGAAAATGACACAGTGAATTGTAATTACGAAACTTTAGCAGAGAGAGAGAGGGGGGGTAGAAAAGAGAGAGAACATTTGACAACACACAATAAACTTGACAAGATTTCCTATGACAAAAGTGACAATAGTGTACTTAATTATTGACATAACAATATCACATGATTATAATGGTGTATAGAAGTGAGCTGAAAAGCTAAGGAATTACACTGACTTAGCTAAGGAATTACATTGATCTAGCTGAAGTAGCAACATTATGGCTTTTAAGGAATGTCTCCATCAGTCCCTTTGTAATTAGTACAATTGGCATGGCTTTGTGATTAAGAAGTTTGACTCCAAATCACGTGATTTTTGGTTCAGTTGCTTCTTCTACTATAGCTCCAGGCTGAACAATGCCTAGTGTAGATGGAAACTGAAAGAAGCCCATTCTGTGTGTTTGTGTGTGTGGGATATTATCTTGTTTGGAAACAGATGAAAGTTGGCAACAGGAAAGGTATCTGGCTATAGAAAATCTTTCTCAATAAATTTTGGCTGAGCAATGCAAGTATGGAAAAATGGGTGTCAAAATTATGATGATGATAATAATTATGATAACAACATTGATGAGCAGGACAGCAATAATAATAGTGATAATGATGAGGACAATGATAATGATGATGAGGAGGATAACAATGATGATGATATGCAACCATTTGTGTAAATTACCAAGTCTTTTCAGTTCTTTAGGGCAATCAGTTCTAAGGTGATTCTTACTATGACAAATGTAACAACTAGACTTTTTGCTCTGTATCACTAATCCTAAGCCCTTTGTCCTTTCCCATCCTTCTGGACACAATTCCAGTATGGCTTCATGACATCTGGAGGGGTCATTAGGACTTGCAAATCCATTTTGACAACCTATGACCACATATTACCTTTTGTTAGCCCTACTTTAACTATTTGTCCATACTGTGATACAAAAGTGATGACTGGACATACGTCTACATAATTTCCTATGTCTCGTATCAGCACTTTTGTATTTCTTTCACCTATGTACTAGGGTACAAGTGCACAGATAGAAGTATGTCTACCACTTTCAGCTTGTGTTTTATCTAAGCTTTCAGTTTTGAAGATACAATAGGGTACTATTCATCATCATCATCATCATCATCGTTTAGCGTCCGCTTTCCATGCTAGCATGGGTTGGACGGTTCAACTGGGGTCTGGAAAGCCAGAAGGCTGCACCAGGCCCAGTTTGATCTGGCAATGTTTCGACGGCTGGATGCCCTTACTAATGCCAACCACTCCATGAGTGTAGTGGGTGCTTTTTACGTGCCACCAGCACAGGTGCCAGACGAGTCTGGCAATCGGCCACGATCGGATGGTGCTTCTTTTTTTCTTTTGAGGTGATTTCTCCTGAGATGAGCCGAAGTAACTGGTTGTACTTCTTGTCAAGTGAGCAGACTTAGTCCATTTCTGTCTTTTGGAAACAGAGGTGTATGATTTTTCTCTTTGCTTTCTCTCTCCTGGATTAACTCCTACCGCAAAGAAATGTTGCTTTGTCTTACAAAATTCTCCCAACTACAATATAATAGTGTTTCATACCATGTAAGGGTTGGCACTACTGTTGTTGTTTAGTTGTGACTGTTGCTATCTTTGAAACTATTTGTTTGACTCTTTGGAATATTTAATTTTTTTTCTATTAATTGCTCACTAAACTGTTTATTTTCTCCCCCTTTACATACATTCAATTGTGGGTTTTGATTTGATGTTGATTTTTTTTTTCATTTGCTATTGTAATATTTTGTTGTGTATGTTTCATACCCATTTCAGATGTGAAAATGTAACTTGTGAAAATAAATAAATTTCAGAAGTTTGTAAAACAAATCTTTTCTTTGTTGTCTACTGCTGGTAATTAATTATAGTTTTTTTTTTTTCCAAGTACTCAAAAGAAAATTTCATTTGGTGATGCCTGAATAAGTCATACCTCAAAGAGGGAAAAAAAATTCACATAACAAATGCCAAATATGGTAGTAACAACAACAATAATAATGGTTTCTGATTTAGACACAAAGCCAGCAATTTTGTAATGAAGGGTCAGTCAGTACCATTGACCTCAGTATTTGACTGGTACCTCATTTTTATTGACACT